>NW_015151250.1:231070-239382 GCF_000732505.1 Cyprinodon variegatus | reverse complement strand
GTGAGTAGAAAATGAAGGCTAATCATGTTTTGGGTGTACTATTCCTTTAATGCCAAAAAGAGCCCAACTGATTTTACTTTCAAAAGTGGAGCAGAAAGGCTATCGCTATGGTGTTCCGCTTGATTTATGCGCATATAAATAGCTTTATTATAATTATGCAGGGTGTATTACATATTTTATGGACACTGCAATGTTAGTAGAACAAGAAAGGAAAAACAGAAAAAAGGAGAAAAGATGAAAGAAAGAGGAGATAAAAGGGCAGATAACGATAAAACATCTTCAGTCTGCTTCATCACCTGCAAAGAGATGTAAAAACAACAGCGCAACCAATGGATATAGTATAAGAGATACAATAAAGTAAAGCCTTGATACTATCGCTGAGGTAGAAGCAGTATTATTTAATCTGACATGTAAACTATGGTAGCTGAAGATAAGAATATGGGCTTTCTGTTTGGAAGTGAATCTCTAAGTATCTAAGCAAGTAGAACCAGGGCCCATGTATACCAAACAGAGACATGTTAAACTTCTGAAGTACAAATTTAAAGGGGAACTGTACATTTACCACATAATCAGAAAAAAGCCCTAACCTGTAGATTGGTCAAAAAAACTTTTCTTCAGAATTTTTAAGTCTATCTAGAACAGCAGTATCGGTTCTAAATAACTTTTTCATACAGCTGGCTAAAAACTCATAGTGCTGCAAATATTTCTTGCTCAATCTAACTTGGTGACAATCAAGCTACAAGGGAATCAAAGTGTAAAACATCCACAGGCCAGATTTTCATGAGGCCCTTGCTGATAAAGCTATCTACATATTCATAAATTGCTGCTGTTTAAATAGATTTATGGCTCTACATTATATATATATGAAATTAGATGGGCAGTTGTTCTTTATCTTTAATTACATATAAGAGTCCTAGATGATTTCATTCAAATTCTTGGTCAGGGACCCAGAGTGCAGGATGTGGGGATCAAACCGGGTACCTGCAACCTTCTCAGAGCACAAGCGCACTGCCCGAACCACGGCTGAATACGGTATTAGCTGTATATAAATAATTAATGTATATTTATAAGTTTTGGGTTAATATTCTAACTCTAAAATGTAAAAGTAGGGAATTCTAAACGATGATGCAACTACTGCCACCCTCTGGTTTGGAGGAGAACAGGTTTTTCCAGGTGTTGTAAATTAAGTCTACAAACAACCAGTCTCCTTAAACGGGTGGGAACAAGGGGTGGCCATTGATTGGCTTTGAATTATTTTACCACAAAAATTGAATTGATATGTTTGAAAGTATTGAAACTTTTCCTCAATGTTTATGTAAATACTAAAACATACACACAGTACCCTGTCAATATCTGGTTAAATGCCCCTAACAAACCTTAGTTACCTGTAACTGATTGTCAAAACGCTTCTTGCTAAATACTAGCTAAAGGTTTTTATATTCTGCTTTATTTGTTTAGACTTAATAAATTAAATTGGTTTAAAGTTAGAGCTCTTTTTTATTCATTCCAAAACCAGCTTTGTTGTGTGCTTGCTATCACTGATGAGCTAGAATTGTCAACTTGGGTGGTGAGGTTGCTCGAGGACCTAGATGCAGAGACGAGTGAAGCAGAGATGAGTTCTGAAAGGTTTAATTGCAGACCAAAGGTAGCAGAGGCAAAAATTCAGAAATCCAACTTAAAATATTAAACAAACCAAAACCATGGAGACATCAGGGGGAAAACGAGTCTGAGGAGCCGGGGAGAGACGAGCGGAGTAGACAATACAGCAACTAAAAAGACGTAAACCTCTCTCACCGGCTGCGGTTACGGAGACACTCCGGCGCTGCAGAAAATTCAGCAAGAAAGCTATCCTTGCGGCGTGCCGGAGCCCTCCGCAACAAGCTCTCGCAAATATTATGGCACAAACAGGAAGTTTTCCAATGAGAATAAAAGACTTCCTGTTATTTTTCAAAATAAAACACGTTCGTTTGCATGTATTGTCTGTCCTTTCTCTCCGCCTTCATAGTAGAAAGTCAAAAAGTCGCCAAAAAATGCTGAGAAGTGTGCTGACACGCGTGATATATCCAAATGCGATCTTTCTTTACTCGACACTTCCTTATTTGGGCTGTGTTATCGCGTGAAGTTACGTGAACTCAAGTGAACTTCTGTTCTCGCGAGTTAAATCTCCGGACCTGTTGCCGGAGCCGCAGATCCGCGCCGCACAGTAGTCAAAAGGGCGGTGTGAGAGGGGGTGTGCGGGTGTTGCGATCTCCGTCGGCTCGGTAACCGCACCGGAGCCAGTGTGAGCAAGGGGTGAGGAGAACAAAACAAAGGATGGACTAACGAGCTGAAATGAGGAGCAGGTGTGGGTGGAACTGGCAAGAGGGAATCCAAGGGGAAAGAAAACAATCACAAGGGGGCAACAGAGAGTAACTAAAGAATGCTAGAATATTATGGAAAATAAAAACAACTGATAACAGAAAACTGAAAACCCAGAGTCACAACAAATGAGAACCATAAGAAGAATATTATGTCAGAGTTTAAAATGTCTGGCCCAAGCCAATACCTTTAATAAAATGAATTAGGTCAGGATTTTTAGGATTTTAAGGTGTGTAACGGGAAAATCCTAATAGGCAATGAAAGCATACAGGTGCACAAGAAACTACAGAATACAAAAAAGATCTATAAAAAAAACAACTTAGAAAAGAAGACAAAAACATTATGATAACTTTTGAAAAAATGTCATCCTTAACTCAAAAGAAAAATGTTCAAGATCAAGAGTAAAAACTGCAGCCTAACTGCAGATAAAAACTGGAACTATCAAAACTTTTTTTTTTGGATAAAGCAGGCTAACATTAAGCTTATGGGAGGTAATTTTTCATCCTTTTGGAAAATGCAAGCAAATCAATTAAATAGTTTTTTTTTTTTCTCATTATGCCAGAAACCGGTGGAAGTCAGCAGACAGTGTGTGATATCTCTTCCAGTTACTATAACAGTTTGTATAGTGCAGGGGTCCAACATGGTGCCCGTGGGCACCAAGGGGCCCTCAAGGACAACATGGGGTGCCCTCAGCATCTTTTGAAAACAGAACAATTCACCAGTGGACTAAATCTGAAATGTTATTTTTTAACTGAAGCTCTTATTTTGAAGCATTTATGAAGCATTTTATCATATCAATAAATTAGAACATTTGAGGATTTATATGGATTTCATAATGAGAATATCTAAAAGCAAATAAAAAATGAAAAGAAACAGAAATATGTTTATTATCAATGAAGTTCAGGTGAACGCCGACTCCTCTAGTTCATAGGTCAGTATTGGTAGCCCGTCCTATGACTCAGTACCCATAAAGTAGCCCTCAGCCTTAAAAAGGTTGGTGACCCCTGGTTTAGTGTATTGGTGAAAGACAATAATTTCAAACATCTGTGCTCAGTTCTTGGGTTTGTCTTTGAATAATCTTTGGGCCGTTTTAAAATAAAGGTGTATCATTGGTGTGTCTGTTTCCCATCCATGCTGGATCTCTACAGCACCTGTGTTCCCGTACAGTCTGATGGATTGATAATAAAAAAAAAAAAACCCTCAGCCTGCTGCCATCAGGCTGAGTTAGGCTACAAAAACAGGCTGTGAGAAGCTTAACAGTCTCCCAACCCTGCCCAACGCCACATACCTCATTTTGCCCATGTGCAAACAGTCTGGACCTTCACCCACCTGCCCCCATCTCAGCTAATAAAGTCTCCACAAGTCTCCTATTTTATTTTTCATCAGTGAAAACAACGGCACCTTATGAGAACTTGGACTTATAAACAAGCCAGACTGCACCGGCCACTTTTTATTTCCTTTTAATATGCCCATCTACATCTTTGCATTCAGCCGGTTCTGCATGTCTGAATGGCTTTTCGATGCTTCTGTTTCTATTTTAGATATTGCTTGTTGGTAAAGCGATTGAGACCTCCATTTCAGTGCTGCATTTTTTATCGTTATATCAGCCCCATCAACTTGGGAAGAAGGGTTGATGGCAACAGGTTTGTAATCATGAGCCTTGGTATTAACAGGACTTGGGTTTTTGCACTCTGTTTGGTGTATCTCAGGCTGCTGAGAAAAAATCCAAGGCATGCTAAAAACATAATACACAGGAGCCTGGCATCCTTAAGAGAGAGCCTCAGTGTCTGAGGCTCCCTGCAGGTAGCCATGTTTGGAAGTGCTGACAAACAGAGAAGAAAGACAGAAAGGCTGGGGTTGAACATATTGCTGACTGCTCACAGTGTTTTGTTTCTTAATTGGTCTCCAACTATTGTAATCTTTAAAACACCTATGATTAACAGAATGTGTGTTTTAACAGTAACAGCAGTTTTAGGCTATGCGATCATTTCATACGAGTGCTGAGGCGTGCAATGCTGTGTTAATACACAATTTGTGGTAAACAGACAATCACTAAACAAAAAAAGCTTCGATAGAGATAGAAAATAGAGAGTAGTGCTGCAAACACAAAAACTCTGCAAAGACATACATGATTCTAACACATAAACACGCAAGAAAAGGAGAAATGCACCAAGTAGCAAAAAATGCAGCAAGTTAAGATTGAGCTGCAGACTAGCATAGTATATTGAAAGTGCTCCAGACCACTAGGGGGAAACAATCATCCCATAGTGGACAAGGCGGCCTCATGCATAAAAGAATTTTCAGTTCTCTGCTAAAACTGGTAGGTAAGGAAAAATCAAGTTGCTTTTCAAAAGTTGATCAGATAATTGATGTCAAAACATTTCTATTACCCTGGAAAATAGAAAACAGTGAAATAAAACTTTATGCACTGCAAAAATCATCTATAAATACGTAAAGATTTCTTAAATTAAGTGTATTTACCCTTGATTTGAATAGGTAAATTTGATAATATGCAAATGGAATGAGTATTTTTACCCTTAAAATAAGATAATTAGATGAAATGCACTTGAAATAAGAAGATGCAGTTGTGTTTTCTTATTTTAAGTGTAAATTGTCTTGTTCCATTGGCAAAATGCCTCTTTAATCTCCTCAATTTAAGAAGAAATGCACTTATTTTAAGAAAAAATGACTTATCTAGATTTTGATTTTTTCCAGTGTGGACTCTCTTTTTGAGGGGCACACTGCAAAAAATGATATCTAAATAAGTAACTTCTTCTTAAAATAAGTGCATTTTTTCTTGAATTAAGGATTTAAGTGAGACACTTTGCCAATGGAACAAGACAATTTACACTTAAAATAAGAAAAAAACAATTGCATTGTCTTATTTCAAGTGCGTTTTATCTAGATACCTTATTTTAAGAGTAAAAATACTCATTCCACTGGCAAATCATCTTATTTACCTGCTCAAATTAAGGGTTAATACACTTAATTTAAGACATTTTTACTCATTTTGAGATCATTTTTGCAGTGCAGTGTTGGTCTATGCGCTTGTGTTCAGAGAGGGATGCAAGTACCTGGTTTGATCCCAACAGCCTGCACTCCAGGTTCCTGAGCAAAACCCTTAACCCCACACTACTCCCCAGGCGTCGCACAATGGCAGCCCACTGCTCCCCAAGGGGATGGGTTAAAATGCAGAGGTAAATTTCCCCAATGTGAGATGAAAAAAGTTAAATCATTATTATTAAACAATCTTAAAGAACGGTAATAGAAATGAAATTCTTCAGCTTTTGTAAGTTTTTAACATTTTTTTATGAGCTGTTCAGATTTATGTTAACGGTACATTTGCTGTAGGTAATATTTTCATATTTTAGTATTCTTCCCTCTGCTAAATTTTAAATCTCTGAGTGTGAGATTATCCTATTGTAATAAAAGATAAAAATTTTAAGACTCTTTGCAAATGTATACATTTCTAATTTTGCTGGTTTAGATATGTCTCTTTTTAAAAATAATTTAAAAAATACAGTTTGTGAAAATGCATGTTGGTTTTATTGAGGTTAGGGGTTAGGGTTAAAACGGTTGTGGCAAAAAACTTCAAAAAACATCTTAAAAGTCCAAATATTTTCTGCACAAGCAGGCTTTTATGCACTGCAGATCTTTTTGCAAAGAAATCTACATCAGGCTCCTTAGGTTACAGATGAAAAGACGGATCCAGACGGTTATCAGTTCAAAGGCCAGGGGTCAGTGGCCTTGGAGAAAGTAATTTACACCCCTGTGATAGAAGCATTAAGATATTCAGAGGGCCTTTATCAGGACAATATCACTCTGAGCTCAAGAGATTATAAATCATTTGTTTCATTCTACTTCTCCTCTCCAGTGCTGTCTCTGTACAGTAGATTACTCAGGTTCAAGTAGTTATTCTATTTACATATGATATCAGTTGTTCTGCTTATTGTCTCGTTGCTTCTCAGGTTGCAACATATTGCATATACAGTTAATAAAGTAGTCAATCTTAATGCTTTCAGGAAGGAGACAATTTAACCACAAGGTGAGGATATTTACACTCGCAATCCTCCATCTGGAAAGGAACTGAACGGTGGCAGCTGCTGCTCTCTGAAACATGCAGAGGCTAAATGATGTTAATTAAATCTAAACATCACATATTGCATTAAAAGATGTTGAAACACATAAAACAAATCTATATAACGGGTGAAAATACCTGCTGTGAAGCATTCTGAACTAATAAAGTCCAGAAATATGTTGCTGAAGATTCTCTGTCATCCAGATCATAGTCTTTAAAAAAAAACAACAATCCATTGGACTTAGTTTTCAAGTTTGAAGACGTTTTGCTTCCCATCCAGGAAGCTTTTTTAATTCAAAATGTCAGAAATAGATTTGAGTTCAAGGCTTTATAGAGTTGTGTAAACATCACAGCAAAAAATAAGACTAAGCAACTCAAATGACATTAAGACACAAACACAAAAAAACATGCAGAGGGAAAATGCTGCAAGTAGCAAAATCTGCTGCAAGTTAAGAAAAGCTCCAAACTCATGCGGCATAATGGAAATGCTCCCGACCACCAGGGGGACACAATCGTAATCCCATATTGGATCGGGGGCCTCATGCATAAAAAAAAGTGTTCCGTGTTTTTGCTAAAGGTTGTGGGTAATGAAAAAAGTTATGTCAGACAAAATTGTGCATAGATCTATTACCACACAGCTTTCCTTTATACATTACAAGTTGTTGTAAATTTAGGGCAGCTGCAGGAACTTCTTTAACCCTTTAAAGCCTGATCCAAGAATAAAACAAAACTGAAAATTACTTTTTTTTTTGTTTGAATTGCTTATTTGCACTTTTAACAAAATATGTAAAAAGAAAAAACAAAAATACATTTTTGATATTAATAATTTATTACTATACGATAAGTCAAGATTATTTTTTGTGTAGTCTTCTACTGGCTGTTATCAGGTATATCTGATTTTGTACAATAGGATTTTGAGCAAAGTTTTTACCATTAAATTATGCAAAAGGTGTCAGACGCAAAACATTTCAAAAACCGTATGTATCAAATACGATACATTTGTCATTATAGGGTTAAATGCTGGGTGCCTGCCTACAAATGATATGTAAATTACTATAAATAGTTCAAATAAAATACATACTGTTAGGCTACTGTAAATCTAACAGGAACTTAACCAGGAGTTTTCTGGGTGCCTGAACCCACCTGTTGGCTGAAAATGTATACTCCTCTGGACTTCTATCTGATTTTGATTTGCTGTTTGGGGTAGCAGGATGAAGGTCCCGACAGTTTGTAATATCTATGACTTTGATTGTCACTGTCAGTAAATCTTAAGGTTCTGTTAGAAACTCAATTTGTTTATGAGATGCTTATCAAAGCTAACATATTTGTAATTTCTGTGTATCTTTGTCTCGAAACAGAATCTAAATCCCTGCGATTCTGTCTCTCTCTGCAACAGTTGCCTTCATGCCCTCCATCTGAAATTGACCATAACAAAAGTCACCTGACTGAAAGCCACCTACACAGTAGGAGGACCGTTGTGTTTTGTGGAGAGCTTGCCCTTATAGGCATTTCACATAATGCAGTAAATGAGTAAATAGAAACAGGAAAAAAGACACTTTAAAAGCCTGGAAATGTTGGTAGGTATTAATTGAAAAGCATCATCAACACACACTTTGTGGCAAAAAAGAACATTAACATTTCTGGGTGATGAATCCTTTAAACAATCTGATTCACTTAACTGGAAAGCAAAAAAAGAAAAAAAAAACATTGACTTTGATTCTATCTGCAGCCTTCACAGTTGCAGCCTGTGAGGGATTTGCACAAACCAGCCAGAAAAACCACTGAAATTTTTCAAAAAAAGTCTTAATTTCTTCCAAAAATGTTCAAAAAATGAGAAACTGGGTCAGAAAAGAGGTCAACAAAACAGAATTCAATT
>NW_015151250.1:227888-229467 GCF_000732505.1 Cyprinodon variegatus | reverse complement strand
TGTCTGAGTTCGAGAACACCCTCTCACCCATGCATTGATATGGAAGTTCATGCTCTGAACATCCAAATCAATGCATTTTTTTTTTTTTTTTTTTGCATCGTTGCATCACACTGTTAATATTTGATCACTACTGCACATTTCCAGAAATGGAAATGTCATGAAAGCTGTACAAAACAACTAAAAACATTGTCCAAATCTTACCTCTATTATATGGGTGATCTGTCCTAGACTCTGTAGAAAGCTGTGATCCAGCTGTATCTCTTGGAATCCCTGGGCTGGGAGCCTTTGTGAAGGATCTGCTGGACCCAGGGACGCCAGTGGCTTTCAGCTTTCCAAAGTAAATAAAGCACATCTTCTCCCTCTCCATAAGTGCAGAATGGTTTTCATAATCCACCTGCTGTAAATCATTGCTCGAAAATTTCACCTGCAAACCAGACACAATTGAATTTGTCACATTTCCCTTCCACAATAACAGCTTTTCATTTAAAACAGTCTGGATGTCTGACAGGTATTTTCAGCAATTTATATGTTAAATTGCAGCTGTCATGTTCATTTACTGTCATCCTTCAGCCCATGGTCCCTGAAATAATGTCTCGTCTTTATTTTGTTTTTCTGCAGGCATACTCAACAACCTCCGGAGCAATTTACTGACATGGTTATATGAGGACACAGAGCCCATTATAAATGCTGGTCATGGATGATATTCACACAGACGCTTTACTGCATAAACAGGCAGCAGGAAAGGAATCTGTTGTAGCTGGAGTGGAGATGATGGGACCTAATGACACCCATAATTGTCTTCTGTCTGACATGAATCTGTCGTTAACATTGATTGTTTGATTTGATGCCCACCTTCATGACCATAAAAATGTGTGATTGCACACTGGGGTTAGCAGACTGGTTGTTGGATTCCCCTGAGCAGGACAGGTTGTGTTCAGGAGAGACCCAAACTGGAGCCACTGGTAAGATTAGTATCATATTAATGGCTCCACAGGCTCCAAGAAACATAGCAGCAAAACCATAAGAAGCACTGGAATGTGGAGCTCCCTTGAATCATTGTCATAATTAGGGACAATTGAGCCGACATACTGTGGACCTGTTGTGCTCATTTGGACGATTTGTGCTCTGACTTTTCTCAGGCTTCGGTTCGCTGCCGGTTTTATGTTTGTATGAGACAGAGGGATGGTTTGACATTGTAGGAATTTAGGAAGCATTTTCTGCATAACTTAAAGAAGCCAAAAATATTAACACCCCTTCCAAATTTGATTTGGATTATATGACAAATACAAAATGGTGCACAATTGTGAACCACACTGCAAAAAATATAAATCTAAGTAAGTTTATTACGGTATTCTTAAAATAAGAGAATTTTTTCTTGAATCAAGCAGTTAAGTGATACACTTTGCCTATGGAATAAGGCAATTTACATTTAAAATAAGAAAAAAACAACTACAGTCTCTTATTTCAAGTGCATAATATCTAATTTGCTTATTTTCTACTTATTTTAAGAGTAAAAATGCTTATTCCATTTTCAGATTATCTTATTACCCAGCTCAAATTAAGGGTAAATACACTTAAT
>NW_015151250.1:225021-226746 GCF_000732505.1 Cyprinodon variegatus | reverse complement strand
CTGTAAAAAAATCAAAATCTATACAAGTAATTTTTTTTTTAAATAAGTGCATTTGTTTCTTAGATTGAGGAGGTAAAAGAGACATTTTGCCAATGGAACAAGACAATTTACGCTTAAAATAAGAAAACACAAGTTCATTGTCTTTTGTAAACTCCATATTATCTAATTATCTTATTTTAAGAGTAAAAATACTCATTCCATTTCGAAATCATCTCATTTACTTACTCAAATTAAGGACAAATACACTTAATGTAATACATTTTTACTTATTTCTAGGTCGTTTTTCCAGTGTGATGTTTTATAACCTATTCAAAGGTTAAAAAAACAAAAATATAATAAAAATAAAAGAATACTTTATGTGAGCTGCTCAGTGGCGCAGTGGGTAGCACTGCTGCAAGACGCTTGCAGGTTCGATTCCCATGGTCTGTCTGCATGGAGTTTACATGTTCTCCCTGAGCATGCGTGGGTTCTCTCTGGTTACTCCGGCTTCCTCCTACAGTCCAAAACATGACTGTTAGGTTAATTGGCTTCTCTAGATTCTCCTTTGGTGTGAGTGTGTGCGTGAATGCTTGTTTGTCCTGTTTGTCTCTGTGTTGCCCTGCGATGGACTGGCGACCTGTCCAGGGTGTACCCCGCCTCTCGCCCGCAGACAGCCGGAGATAAGCACCAGCACCCCTCGAGACCCCACTTGGGATTAAGCGTGTCAGAAAATGGATGGATGGGATGGATAATACTTTATGTTTGTAAGCTGGAAAGAAAGTGTTAAGGGATATCACTACATTTGCCAAGAACAATAGAATAAAAGACATGATCTCTATGACATTAATATCTGTGATTAAGTTGGATTAAATAAACATCTAGTAAGTTCCAGTTAAGTTTTAAATGTATTTTAAGAGACATTCTACTTTTCCACATTGTATTTCTATAATACATTTTTTTTTATTATGTTAGATGGGTATAATGTCTGCAATCATGCCATCAGAAATAAGTAATCAAACATAGACTTTCATGTGCAACCTCAGCAACAAACATAGATTCCATTAAAACATGCCAGACCTATCTCTATAACACATAATTGGACCTATTGGCACTAATAAGGGCAAATATCCCTCATTATGTTTTTCCCTGTGTGATCGTCGAGATGGAGGAAGACTTCAGCCGAGCTGCTGGGCTTATCCTGGACCAGTGGCTCATGTCTAAGGGTGTGGCCAGTCTGATAATGATAGAGGGGACAAGTTGAATCTGAGCCCTGATAAGAGAGTCTGGAGACTGATGTGCAACCTGATGAAGGACGAGGCTGGTTGTGTGTAATTGTAGACATACAAGTAATTAACCCTTTTCTTTCAGTTACAAAGACGGTGCTGTTGGTAAAAAAAATGACAAAAAAAGATTTAGATTGTGAAAATAAAAGCAACTAAAATGTAGAGCTATAAACATCTATATTCGGGAGAGTGCATACTTTGATCAAGAGCAGCTCTATGATGGTTTCCAATTAATGGATAAAACAATCCTGAAGCCTTCATCAGAACAGATTTTTGTGTTTAAATTTAGTATGAAAATATGTAATTATACTTAAATGTTTAAAATAGTGGGTTTTAGCGTCATGGTTCCACTTTCAAAGGAATATTCCAGATGGAAAGAGTTTAACCTCTTACACCCTCAGGGGGAATAAATACATTTCTGCCTGACAAAAACACACAAAAGTAAATCACTTATAGCCTCACA
>NW_015151250.1:207569-222061 GCF_000732505.1 Cyprinodon variegatus | reverse complement strand
AAGAGGAGAAAAGGTTTGCAGACTCACGTTTCCAGAAAAGTGGTTGACTCTTTGACTCCAGTCGGTGTGGGGTGTTCCAGTGTTTGTCTCATATGGTGGAGGGCGGACAGGGTTTACCCAAAATGCGGTTGTTTGTAGGAGAGCGGAGAAACTGACTGCCACTTGGATTTCCTGCGGTACTTGAACAGAGTGTGGTGCAGATGAATCCCTTGCTCAGTGTGAAACTCAAACGATCTCTTGGAGATAAGTGGAGCCTCCTCAGTTTGAGGCTCAGTTGATCCTTCCAGGGAGAGAAGGTCCGAATCGTCCAGTTTGCAGGATGACTTCCTGCCGAGAGGCAGAGACAAAAATAGCAAGATTAAAACTCAGGTTGACAAAAACTCAGTTTAACTCAGCAAAACTCAGCTTGGCTAGAGTACCCAAAAGTGGCAAACACCCTGGTGTTGAGGTAGTGGCAGTCAGCAGCTTAAGAGCACTCCGTTAATGAGGTAACCCTTTGCAGGTGTGTGAGGAGGTGACTCAGGACCAGGCGCCGCCTGGTGGAGGAAGGAAGACAAACACACAGAACACAAACCACACAGACAGGAGTCCTAACAATATACTGTATATATCCCATGCACCTTTTTCTTCCTTTGGCACCTGCTTCTTTTCCTTTAATTATTTGAGCTGATGTAACGAGTACATTTCTCCACTGTGAGATCAATAAAGTCAGTCAATCGATCGATCAATCAAAAATATATGTAACTGTTGAAAAGGATAAATATACTCTTGCCACTATTGCTTATGCAATGTAACCAATGCTTATCAGCTGAAAGCTCAACCTCTGCCTGAGTCTTAAGTCTTTTCTCTGTTCTTTTTTAATTTTCAGTTCTACTCCACATTATGCAGCATCCTTTTTTTCCACGAACTCTTATTACATGACAAAATGTCAAAGTTAAATTGGCAAAAGACTTTTCCTAGGCAAGCTTTGACAAAAAAGAAATAAGTATACATTCCTGAGTGCAAGGAATTATTTAAGGGGTGACAGAGACATTTGAATTAGTTTGATACTGTTGACCTGATTTGTGGATTCTGATATAACAGGAATATGAATTCCTCAAGGGAGTTTTTAAAGTTTAAATTCAGGTTTAGCAATAAGTCCAAATCTAAACCAAATTACACAGACGTTCTGACAGCAGATGTATAGAAAAAAGGAAGAATGGGAGTCGAGTCAAGAGAGAAAAATTGTCAGGAGGAGAAAGCAATGGCATCTCAGACAGACTGTCTGGCTGCAGCAGGATCTCCAGCACTCAGCGTCATATGATTCTGGGGTCAGAGGTTATCCCCACTGATGAATATCGAGCCGAGCCTCGTCTTCCTCACAAAAGAGATGGAGCTGTTTTCACTCCCCTGGCCTGGAAAGTTTATTTCAGGAGTTCATCCTGCCAGTGCCAGACAGTAAACTTGTCTCAAGGAAGAAGACTTACGTGCACGAGTATGACTTTCTTTAACTTTCTTTAAAGGCTGTATCAGCCTGCCAAAACACTGTTTTCTTTTTTCATTACAATGCTTCTCTGGGTGTAATCACACCAAAAAGAATGTTTCACAAGTGTGTTTTAATTGTGAAACACACGTTCATGGGATTTTGATGGGATTTGGAAGATTACAGTTTGCAGACTGTGAACTGTGTGAAAGTAAACTAATGTTTTCTGTTTATCCGACTAAAAACCTCAAACCACTTACTATTTCATTACACAGTTTTTATGTTTGATATGGTAGATTTTGGAAGATTTAGGTGAGTTAGAATCCCAGTAGGTACAAGAAAAAAAAATCTGGTGCTTTTTTATTAGTTGTTTTTGTCTTTGTTTTTTTTTTTTGTTGTTTTTTTGCTTTCAAAATCCTGTCTTAATTTGGTAGTTAACAAAAAAAACAAAACGTATTTTCTCCTGCTGAGTTGGTTATAGACCACATTGAGTGTTTAGAAGAAGCTGCCTTCCTTAGCCAGCTTTAAAGGGGTCATGCAAAACCGAGTTTACATTGTCATAGATGAATAACAATAGCTCAGTTGGTGAAATGGACGTATAGAGAAGTTCAAACCCCATCAACACCTCCTTTCTCTGCAAATCTTACAATTCTAAACTTCCATCCTAAAACGGGCAAAATCAAACAAGGAACCGAGTTGACGTCAAGTCGGGGATGTTGCCTTATTTGGTTCTGGTCTGTACTGTTGACATACAAACCACAGTCTTCCCAAGGACCCAAAGACTTGACAGGCATGGTTTATAATTATCATTTTTGTTTTGTTTTTAAGGCACTAGTGGCTCGTTTTTTCGAGAGTAGGCTGATAGCAAAGGGGGTTTGAGAGAGGGGGAGAGACACGCAGATTTGAACCTGGATTGGTGGCATCGAGGACTACTGTAAGGCCTCCGTACATGGGCTGTGCATACTAAGCACTATTCCACCTGCACGCCCCAGGCATGGATTATTTTTGTCTTTCAGAAGATCCCTGCAAAGTTTGATGCACAGCTTTTAATTTTCTCTAAGAATTATACCAAAGACAGCTTTCCAAATCTTGGACAGTTTAAATCAGGATCTGCTAAACTTCTTTTACTGCAACGAGGGGCTGTTCCACAATGGCCATCGCAACTGCAACCTGTAAATATTATTCTGTCACTAACCTTTTGATCGCAATGCTAGCTTATCTACGGCGATCATAGGTGGCTGACTGGACTGGACCGGGCATTCAAACCGAGCCATCAGCTCCGGGGCTGGTCCGGGAATCCCGGCGGATGCATGCAGGGAGCCACCCGGGCACGGAGCGGAAAGGAAGAAAACCTGTCATTTCGTTCTAGAGCTTTAATCAGGCTTGCATTAGGGCTCATAGAACAGCAAATATGCCATTTTCAGTCCAACCAGTGTTACACACCCTATTCAGAGACCTTAAGGACCAGCACCAAATACCCTATATAATCATTTCTATCAATTCAATCACCCCTATAAATAAGGTCGGAGCTAAAGCAGGTTGCATTCTGTGATCAAGATAGAAGCCATGTGTTTGGACTGATTCAATAAAAACTGGTATAAAGGACTACATTTTATATCAACTTTCCTTGTTAGCTTTTATTAGCAAGAATCAAGTATTGCCTTTAAAAATACATTTCAGACAACTTCTAACAATACCATAAAAATTAAGGCATTCCTATAGTTAAGAATTAGTTGTTTTTTTTTACATATACTTATGTTTTTGAATATTTATAAATGAAAAACACCATGTTATGTCACCCTTTTAGTTTTTTTTTTAAACTTTGTTTAACCAAGAATATCTAAGCCAAGATTATTCTTTTGCCTTTGGTTTGAGAGATTTCTAGCATTTCTAATAGTGTTCTGATTGCCTGATCCTGACCCACTTCTGTATTTGGAACTTTGAGCCTGCCTGCCAGAGTCTGATCAGTTTGCCTGACCTGTCTTCTGATTCTAATGGATTCTGCTATGGACTAAACCTGGATATGCCTGTTGACTTCACCCTCTGGATTATCCTGCATTCCTCCGTCATTTCCGCGGATCTGATCTCCTGCCAGTTCTGCAGCATTCTAGGCTTCAGTGTCTGGAACTCATTTACAGCATCTGCTGCTTCTTGTCAGTTGACCGGCTGGAATCATCCTCATTCTCTGGGCACGGACTAACTTGTCAAACCAGGTTAGTGACTCATGCTTTCATAATTGGCTTCCGTCAGATTATCGTGGTCACTAACCTGTGTTTCTCTCCTGTAAAGGCCCTGCCTTGGATGCCCTAGCTGTTACTACCACAGATCCGCAGCCCTTTGCTGCTTAAATAAACGCTTTTTACGTTATCCCACTGTCTGTCTTTCCTGATTACTGGGTCCCTCTGTTCATAGTCATTACAATGTGTTTACACCTTGAAACTTTCTCTCTCTGTTTCTTTTTCCTGAAAATAGATCACTCAGGAAAAAACTTAAATAAAACTTTATAATGTATAGCTGTCAAATAACTATTAGAGATGACAACAGATTTTGACAGAAATTGTAATTTCTTACTCAGATCAGAGAAGTTGCTTAGAGTTACAGAAGGCTTACCAACCGGGCTTACATCTCATGAAGTGGCCACAATTCACAGTTAGAGAAGCATTTTATGTAACTCCAGTATCTCCCATCTAGATCATTACATCATACAAGTGTGAAGATGAGAGACATCTATGGCTCCAGCCATATCAGAATATTACACTTTGTTCTTAGATAAGGACACTGCTCTCATTCTTTTACTAAATCTTTGCCACGGGCATAATGAATATGATAACTGCATATCTAGACAGAGGAACTGTCCCAATTTGATACATTGCTTGGAAAAACATTAGTTCTGACTCACACATCATCAATGAGGATAACCCTGACAATGCAGTACAGTCTGTATTGTCTGTATTGACGCCTGCTCAAGTTCCCTGAGCGTCAAACACTGCCACAACTGGGGGTACTCTTCTCATCATTTATTGACGTGTGGGGCACATGACAGATTGTGCCAGCAACTTGCAAAATTTTTTGTGAACTGTAAAGTAAAACCTATCACTAACCCATGCCTTACCTTAACTCTTAAACCTAAAGAAACACTAGTATACATGTTACCATACAACTAACTAAACACAAACTAAATTTGTAGGCTAGAATTTAAAAATAATTTGTTGCGGGTCACCCTGCACATCAGCATATAATGTATGTGAAGAGGGGGCTTTGACCAAGTGTCAGTATTTGGCGAGTTGGTAGTAAAATTGTTTGTAGGCCTATATGAAGACATGTTGTCAGTAGTGGAAGAGTACAAAACATTTAAAGACAACTATATTTCACTTGACTTGCCATTTTCTGTTGAGATGGAGGACCATTGATAGTCTTTGCTCAGTAAGAGTAAATAGAAAGTAATCAATAAAGGAAAAAGAATTAATAACTGTGAAAAAATGAAAGTCTACACTGGAGTAGCTTTTAACAGGTTGAGACTTTAATGAGGGATTCGAGCTTCGAATCGTTTCGAGTTAAAAACAGGGCAGTATAGTCCAACCACTACTCTGTCCTCTGTACAGAAAGAGCTAGAAGGTTTGTTAGCCTACACTGGACGAGTGCTGTTGCAAATATTATCAGTTGGTCTTATTTTCTGCAGAAGTCACACCAGCAGGCGGCCGTAAGCTTCTTTCAGCTGAGAAACTTTCTTTGTGTTTCATCATTTATTTTAGCTGATATGTCAGGGGTGAGGGGGGTTGACATCTTCTATTTTCAGAAAGAACAGACCAAAGTCATCAACTTCTCGCCATGGTTTAATCACTTCAGTGGCAAACCTTCTAACACTAAAAAATATCTCAGATAATAAGTATGTCTAAATGATGAGTTGCCCTAACCTGACTCCACCAGATGGATTTGCTCCGCATATCCATCTGGAAACCTTCGGTTGAAGTAATTTTGGGAAGGGGCGAAAATACTGGTTAGCTGATTGGCCTATGTTGGTGATAGACGGGCCAAATAAACCAATCAGATCAACGAAGCATATGACGTACTAACAGAGCGACGACGAAGAGGAGCCAATTGATAGATCAAACTCTTGCTGAAACCAGTCGGGAGAAGAGCAAAAACATCTTTTCCTCTGAGAAAAGCCTCCAGAGCAGTGTTTTGCTCTTCTTTCAGTGAAGAAATACTCTGTAATTCCGATAAAACTTGCTCGATAGCCACGCTAACGCTAGTTTGATCGGCTGAAGCCGCCATGTTCTTTAGACTGAACTGTCGCGCTTCTCGTTGCGTCACACCTCAACCCGCCTCAAAGCCAACGCTAATTGGACGTTCGTTTGGTGAACTGCTCCAAATTTTCTTCAACGGAGAGTCTCCAGACTGATTAGCGAGTGAAATCTTGAAAGAGATCAGGACGGTCTCACAAGGCTAGAGTTGCCCGTATTTCTTGATATTAATCATTTTGTATCTCATCACTTGATTGAACAATTGAAATCCTGCAAGATGTTGACATTTTCACATGCATTACACTTCAAAGCTATAACAATATTATGTTCTTAGGTCTACTTGGTCCTTTATAATTCATTTAACTTACCACTATATGGGAGTAAATCGCAAACACTGAGGCCTTGTAGGTGTCACCAAATCCTGATGCTGCTACCTCCATGATCCCTTTTGGTGTTGTTTTTGATTGCTAATTGCTTTGAGACATTGCTTTTGCATGTTGACAAAATGTTTTCTGCTAAAGTCTAGCATTACAGCAGCTATCTGAACTGAAATTACAGCCAGATGTAATGGGAACTTGTCATTTCTTCCATTCAGTAAAAGCTTTTCTCTTGCTATTCCATTTAGGGGAGACTCATGACAGATAAATGTTATGTTGGCAAATTCCCCCCTACATGAACTGCAGATCTTGTCAGCTCCTCAATTTAGGTGGAGCACCATGGATTGGTAGGTTTGCAGCTGTTCCATCTGTGTGTATGGTTTGAACAGGGCTTTGTTAAACCTAAGCCGGCTTTAACGTCTTTAAACTTTATCCCAAGGCTGTCTTTTCAGCTTTTTATTTAACAAGAAAAAGCAAAACAATTTCCAATATAATTCACACTGTTAGACTCACAGTTACTTATAAACACAGTGAATTTTGTGGTTGTTGGTTGCAAAGCACCATATTATAGGTCTTTAACGATAACCTGGACTCACTACATCAATAATAATGCAGATTAAACAAATTTTACCAAATTTTGCGAGTCTTTGGATCATGGAGAAACTGATTGGTCTAAGAAACTGAAGCTTGTAAAGTTTTTTTTAACCATTTATAAAACAGCTGCAGGTTCCAAAATACCAACTTGAATAATCTGCTGAAGTTCAAATTATTTAGATATGTCACCATTTTGAAAAAAAAAAAGACCCAAGTTATTTCAATTAATTATCACAAGAAGGATAACTGCCTTCAAGCCATAAAGTTAAATTTAATGAGGATACCAGTTGATGTCTTCAAAGTTGTTTCCATTTGTTGCATTCAAAATTACATTTAGGCTAAAAACGATAATAAGCAAACCTCTAACCACAATGATGTTCCAAACACCAGATGTAGAATCTTAAAGAGACATTCCTCAACAGAAATACCCAAGCTATCATTCACACACCCACTACTAACCCCTGAGATATCAGCCTGCAGACAGGACAGTTGGATCGTCATCGCTCCAAACAATTATCATTATTTAGGCAATGACAGAGCATTTCTTCACCAAGTGACAGCCTGAAACAGCTGCTGAAAAGCCCACCTCTCCACAGTCCTGCTCTGCTGGGAAGCACTGATTGTGGTAGAGCTTCTCCAAGAAATACTCAGAACTAAATTCCTCTAAGCTTTGTGAAAACAAAATTCCAAATGTGTCTATAAAAGTTCTAATTTATTACCATAAAGGCCTGAAATTTTCTATGTCTTGCAGCCATTCATTTTGACAGATTTTTAGCAACTTATCAGTATGATTGCGGCGCTGCAAATGTATGATACGCATGTCTTGTTAGATGTATGGGAGTTATTTCATATGCAGCACTGTAGTTAAAAGTAAAGGACATACATTTGCTTATCCAAACAGGAACATTCTAAAACATTCTTGCAAAGGAGACTTTGCAGTAGCAGAATAAAAAAAAGCATTTGTATTTGAAAACCATTAGCAAGCATAGCCACCTCAATGCTGTGAGGATTCCCAAACACCATCACCCATCTTCCTTTATAAAAGAAGAGAAAGATGTTAATTGGACCATTCAGCATCTAAAAGGGGAAAAAAAACACATTGAAATGATGGTGTCTCTCCTCTTTGCCTGAAGACCTGTGCTGACAAACTAACACCCATCATCATCCATATCTTTAATACTGAAGGTCTCTGAAGCAGTATGAGGTTCCCTATATTGAATGCTCCACCATCAGGGTGACAGTGGTGTTGGATGTAGGAGTTTGCCCTGAAATCGAAGGATTGACGGTTCAAGCCCTGTCTCCAACTTTCAGTGTAGTGTCCTTGGGCAGGACACTTCACCAGCATTGTCTACTGATGGTGGTCAGAGGGCCCGGTGGCGCCAGTGTACGGCAGCCCTGCTTCTGTCAGCTACAATGTAGCTTGGCACCATCAGTGTGTGCGTGAATGGGTGAATGAATGTATTGTAAAGTGTTTAGGTCAAGTGTCCTGACTTGAATAAAGGCGCCATATAAGTACAGGCCATTTACCATTTTACCATCATCTTAGTTCCTAAGAAATTCTCATTGCAGGACCAATGACTACAGGGCTCTCGCTATGATGTTTGTGGTCATGAAATGATTTGAGCATTTCAAGCATCTGAAAAATCATCGAGGGACCCTACAGGATCACTGCGATGTGTGTACTGTTCAGACAAGTCAGTAGAGCATGTAGTCAACCAGGGCTTACACTTCGACCACTCAGGGACATAAGCCAAGATCTTGTCTGTGGACTTAAGCTAGGCCTTTAATACCATCCACCCATGCATCCTCCATCCAAGAAGAAGGGTTTTTGGACTCTTCTCCTCACAAATGATTGCATCTCCTCCTGATGTTTGCAGATGATACCACTGTCATTGGACTGATCCATGATAATGGTGAGCCAGCAATCAGCGATGAAGTGGACTGGCTGGTCAGTTGGTCATTTGGATGTTCTGCAGACTCAGGACCACTTCCAGTAACACTCTCTAGTAACCTAAGATGGTCCATATTTATAGGAAGTTTACAGAAGATGACCTAGCAATGACTCTATATCCTACAGCATCTCAGAAACCACAACTTTCCATTGGAGCTGCTACATCTCTCAGTCAGTTTGGTCCCCATTCATCTCTGTGTGATTATTCTTATCTCCAAAAACAGGGCAGGTCCAAACTGCAAAGATTTATGAGGTCTGCAAAAAGGATAATCGGGTGACTTTCCCTCCATCCACAAACTGTACAAGATATTGACCAAAAAAAAGCATATAACATCTGTACTGATCCCACACATCCTGCTCAGAGGCTGTTCAAACCTTTACTTTCAGGGAAAATGACAGTTTCCCCTAAAGGTAAAGGAATTTCTTTGTCTGTCTGTCATCTGAACTCAATCAATTCCCACATCCAGAGTCAACGCTGTGCTTTAACCATTACCTATTACAAAAAACCTCCACCGTAGTTGTTAGTGGTTTTGCTTATAATATGTTTGATGCAAATGATTTTATAACTTCACTTAATTTAGTAAGTGAAGTTAATTTTAAATCTACATTTTATTTTTGTAAAAGTGTCATTTTGTTTTGTTTTTTTACTAGACTAAACAAAAAAGGACATAAGAAGTAATTTTCAGCATGATGACTGCTTGGGAATGAATTTTAAGCACTAATTGGTGTGAAAATATATTTCACAAAGCCCATGTAATTAACCTGACCGATTACATTCACCATGAAGAGCTGCTTTTGTTCCTCATTATCCTTCCTCTGGTGTTTTCAGTAAACTGACTGCATGTCGTTATTATGTATGGTTGCAAAACATTTCTTGACGAAAAACAGCCTTGCAGGTGTGTAAGTGCCTCCATGCAATACCACAAACCCTCTTCCCACATTGCAGGAAAAGGCAGCTCAACCCCATGCATACATTTCTGTTCCCTTCAGATTTGGCAGCTATAATGTTTGAGGCATTTCACCCAAGTGAGTCATGGATTGAGAGAAGCTCATTGCCAAAGAAGTGTTGGGTTTGAGTGCTGTGGTCTTTACAATGGGTCGGGCAGCATGAGGTGACATGTTCTGCTGCTGTAGAGGTTCTGGGAGACACTCCCGTAATTAGTACTTTGTAATAAAATGGTATGCACAAGCCCACCTCCTGCTAAGTTTTCCCTTTCACTTGCAGAGACAGAAACAACAACTAGAACAATGCTGAAACATGTCATGTAGAAAAGCTCAGGTTGAAGGGGCGTGTAGGCAATATAGTAGCACTACCACATGGCACTCTGGTGTAAAGGGACTGACTTCAAGTCATGGATGTTAAAATAAACAAAAAACTAAAGGCCCATTTTTAAAAGCCTTCAAAGTAAGATAATTTTCATGTACATTTATGTCTTTCTCAGTTTTTCTAATTGACAAACCCTCTTTTATTGTGCAAAAAAAGTCATAATTCAATTAAATTCATTTTATTTCTATAGCGCCAAATTCACAACACAAGTTATCTCAAGGCACTTTAAAGTTCAACCAGATCATACAGTCAAATTGATTTAAAGTTTTCTATCTAAGGAAAACCAGTTGATTGCATTGACTCATTGGCTCAAATACAATCCCTCACACTAAGCATGCTTTTAGCGACAGTGGAGAGGAAAAACTCCCTTTTAACAACAAGAAATCTCCAGCAGAACCAGGCTCAGTGTGAGCGGCCATCTGCCGAGGCCGACTGGGGTTCAAGGAGACGGAAGCAGAGACACAAAAAGCATCTGCGTCCAGGAAACACACCGCCAGGCAGACGAGCTCTGAGCCAGCTCCGATGTCTGAGGATGAAGGGAGCACATCCAGCCAGTCACGGTCAGAGAAACAGGACTACACTGGAAAACAGGCCGATCTCCAGCATCTATAAACAAGGGTGTTGATGGAAGCAGCACAGCTGATGTTTCTCTCCAGCATGGCGTCACAACCAAACAGGAACAGACGAGGCAAAGCAGACAAAAGCAGAGATAGCATAACGTTAGCGATTGAACTAACAGATTCTGCAGAATAGGAGAAAAGAGAGAGATTGAAGCAGAATGATGAAATGGGGGTCCCTATGACCTCCAGAAGTCTAAGCCTATAGCAGCATAACTATAGAGATAGCTCAGGATAACCTGAGCCTCTCTAACTAGAAGCTTTATCAAAAAGGAAAGTTTTAAGCCTAGCCTTAAAAGTAGACAGGGTGTCTGCCTCACGGACTAAAACTGGTAGTTGGTTCCACAGGAGAGGAGCCTGATAACTAAAAGATCTGCCTCCCATTCTATTTTTAGAAATTCTAGGAACCACTAGTAAACCTGCAGATTTAGAGAAAAACATAAATCAGTTGCGTACCTTAAAAGTTGTCTTATATCCTAATGAAAGAACATTAGCTGTTCATTTTGTAACATTTCAGAAACACTTAAGAACAGCATATGGAAAATAATTTTAAAAGCACTGCTGCAGCCATTAAAGCGGCAGTATATAAGATTTACTGCCATCTAGTGGTGCACTAAGTGAATTACAATCAAAAGACTGGTGCCCCCCAACAAGTATGTGAGACCTATGATGGAAGCCTTCGGGCGACATTCTACTGTTTCTGGATGGAGGGAACAAAAATCTCTGGCCGTTTCTCAATATGTGTACTTGTGCATTCTCATGTAAACGTCATCAGCCTCAGTCCCAGCACTGTTCCAATTCACAAGAACACAAGATTGAGAATGGACAAAATGTTTGAGTTGTCCTCGCCGATCCCTCTTTTCCAAGCATGCATCAGAGCAGACTTGTCCATTTTCAAGATTGACAGCTGTCCTTAACGTATGTTGCCATGCTTCAGCGTGCTCATAACGTATACAAAACTGACTCACGAGGACGGGAGCTCCCGTTAGCTAAGGAGCTAAATCAGTTAAGGAGAACTTCTGTTTAGCCTCATCCCACTGACGCAAAAACAGTACCAGTAAGTGAAGACATGGAGCTGTGGAGGAACACTGAACCATTTCTCATTGAAAAAATGCTCCAGCCAAAAAGTACAGTATAATCAAAGATTTTTTAAGTTTTTAGAGGTAATTTTGAATTTCCAATGTTTCTTTTCTTCAGTTTTTTATTTTGTCAGTGTTTGATTTTTACAATGCCAAATCTCACATTTGACGTCAATGATTTAGCTCCATATAATTAATCATAACTGGTCATTTTCATTTGAAATATGTGAAAAAAACATGTATTATTCCTGAATGATGTGTCTACATTGACATAACAATTCAAAGAATAACATTTTTATCTTTACTTTTGTAAAACTTAAGAATTCACTTTAGTCTGACTTTATTTTTCGACTATAGAGGCAGGACTTTTCTATGAGGCTTTATGGTTTTCACGTTTTGCTTTTATTAGGTTGCTCAGACGTTTCGCAGTCATTTGACTGTTTAACAATAAGTAGAATCCATTATATTTTGTAACAGTAATTTTCATCATGGTGTTACATCATTGGCCACACCCATCATGAAATGATCAGCCTATACGGTCCCATTTATTAACAAATGGGGGTGACATAAAGTGCTCATGCAAGTTTATAACCTTTTTACTTTAAGCAGATATTTATTTATTAAATTATTTCAATTGTTTTTTTCATAGAAATGGATTTTTGTTTTTATTTTATGTAAAGAAAATTATTTTTTTTAAGCTAGTGATACTACTCTGCAATTGGAAAAACATTTCCTTTTAATTACACTAAATGACATGGAAATTTCACGTCTCTCAGTGCTGTAGCTCTTTTGTTCTGCAGCTCTTTAAATATATTTTGAATTCTAAACTATTGCCCAATTTTTTGCTTCAAACTTTTTCTTTGCCCCCCATGAATCATGATGGTCCCACCCTAGTAAATTTGGTCTAGAACCACCACTGCTAATTTACATCTTTTCCATCTTTAACTGCCAGAAATCAAAAGGCATGAGAGGTTTAGGCTAAGATGGTGCATATTAAAGCTACTTTCTCTTTTGCATCGACTTTCAAAGAAGTATGACTTTGGTGTTTTTATTGGATTAAATCCTCCTGGAAATTATGGAAATTAAATACAGCATCTGTGCTTTTATTTTGGCCTTATTCCTCAGCTCGGTTTTTACTTGCAAACCCACCTGGTCTTCCTCCCCGCTTGTAGCAGACTGCTGCACAGAAACAACAGAACCAGGGATCAGAAGCGACTCTGCATAATAAAAACTGGTGGATAAACTTCGGCTCTGTTTCTATTATACTTAAATATTAATGGTAAATATGCATCATCAACATCATGGGGAACTAATCGATGCATTTGTTACTTCGAAGCTGGATTATAGTTTTTCTGCACTATCAGGAATTCCAGTAAATGTAGTAAAAAGCCTTCAGCTCATTCAAAACACTGCATTAATAAGAGATTATATTTCTTGTATTTTAGTTTCCGATTATGAATGTATTGATAAATTCATAATATAATCTGAATTAATCCTCCTCTCAGATAAAAAGGCTTAGATAAACGAGCTCCAGCTTATATCCGGGATCTGATTTTTCCTTATGTTCCTAACGGAGCCCTTTGCTCTGAATCTGCAGCTTTACTAGTGGTTCCTAGAATTTCTAAAAGTAGAATGGGAGGCAGATCGACTTTTTTGTTCATCTTCTAACTTTATGTTCTGTCTGCTTTTTCTCATCAAAGTCTGGCCTGGTTCTGTTTAACTGTGACACCAAACCCAGCGGAGGACATCAGCTGGGCTGCTGCTCCCAACAACCTAAATTATAGATGAAACCGTTGGAGCTGTTTTTCAGGATTTAGTCTTGTTTCTCTCCTAGACACAGATATGGGCTCAGCTTTTAATGTGAATAACTGAATGTTCTCTCTTTCATCCTTTTTGACATAAAATCTGGCTCAGAAATCCTCTGCTTAACTGTTTTTTTTTCCTTGACAGAGCCACCTATGGAGCTAGTTTACTACGTATTACCTGTTCTAATTATTTTTGGATCAGTGCTTTTAAAATTCCTTTTGTTTGTCTGCTTCTATCTCCTTGAACCCCAGTCAGCCTCAGCAGAAGGCCAGCTGGGTTCAGTTGGAGGTTTCTTGCTGTTAAAAAAGTTTTTCCTCTCCACTGTCGCTTTGCAGGATAACTTCTGCTTACATTGGAAGCTCATTCAGTAGTGGCTAATGCTATAAAGTCAATGATTCTGCAATCAGCTGGATTTCATTGGACTGAAAACTTCTACCCTATCTTTCTGTATTTTGTGATTGATTTGTCACTGTAACGTGCCTTCAGATGTCATAAACTGAAAATTAAGTTGCCACATAGATATACAGCATATATAGCCTATTGAACGAGGATAATATGTCATGGTCTGGCCTGTTTGCTCCTGCTTAATTAGTCATTCCTTTCACCTGTCGTTTTCCCTCCCTGCCTCAATTATAATTTATTCCTCTCAACTGTTTCCTGTTGGTTATATTCAGTTCAGCCTGAGCATTCAGGGCCAGATCATTTCTTGTCTTTCTGTTAGCCTGTCTGTTAGTTTTCAGAATCAGAAATACTTTAATAATCCCAGAGGGAAATTTGTTCTTTGGTTCGTGTCCTGGATCCTGGCAGCCAGTGGAAGGAGGGTTTTTGTGTTTGTCTCGTCTCCTGATCGTCCACTGTTCCTCCCTCGTGGAGTCCTCTGGGTTTTTGCTCCTTATGTGGGGAGGTTCAGTTTTTATCCAGTAAGCCTGGTTCCAGGGAGGAGACCAGTTTAAAGTCCTGCTTCAAGTTCCGGTTCCACGTCCTGTCTCGGCTACCCTCTTCCACTGAGCCTGCCTGTCTGCACCTGATCCTGTC
>NW_015151250.1:205156-207254 GCF_000732505.1 Cyprinodon variegatus | reverse complement strand
AGCCACAGCTCTGCTTATGTTTGTTTATTTAATAAACGTTTTGAACTTTCCTACTGACTGTCTCGCCTTGAATACTGGGTCCATCTGTCCTCGGTTTATGACATAATAATGCATTTTTTGCACCATGTTTTTGCACTTTAAGAACTGGAAATGTCATGAGAGCTTTTCAAAACGAAATTTCATTTTGCATACACTCTGTGAATGCAAATGACAAACAAAGTTGTCTAATTGTAATAGTCTGAACCTTATCTGTGTGTATATCAACACACAGGCACCAAGTTCTTGCCTTTAAAAAATGTATATTTCTGTTCTCACAGTATATGCCCTGCTATGTAAATGTCAGCTGTACAAATTAAATATGTGAAATATAGAATTCTTTATTTCAATGTAAAAAAAAAAAAACTTTAGTCACTCATAAAAACCATCATTAGAACGCACATAACACTTTAAGACCAGACATAGGTAGTTTATACTCTACTGATTAATACTGGAGCTCAGTTGAGAGGAAACCTTAACATCCACCTCATTTTGGGAAATTCACGCATGTTTTGAATACCCAAATGGAAAAGCAAATAACTTAGGAACTTTAAGCCCAAATTACATGTGTGATACGTTACTCGGTGCTACTTGGTCCCAATGGAATTTCCCATTTGGAACCTACTAGCACTAAGTTGCTAACTGGTTAGAAAGATGCTTCTGACAAACCGGCCACAATAAAACTTTCTTGCAAACCTTCCTCCGCAACAATCCCGCCCCCTTGATAAACGACCAATCAAATTCACTCGTGTAAAGTTGCGAACCGCTCTGGAGAATTCGGAAATGCAACGGTTGGAACAGCCGTTTTTCCTACGACTTTAAGTAAAACTGAAAAATTCAGCCGCAATAAAAAAAGTTATCCTGTATCATTTTAATTTTTAAATCACAATTTAAACAGACCTTTAAAGAGAAAAATGTAATCAGTAACTATTTCAGCGAAGATCTGTCATGTTGGGGTCTAATCTTCTAACCCACACGCAGAAACACTCAAGAGACAGGAAAAATAGTTAAAAGGTTTATTGACAATGTTTTCAGAAAAATGTGAACGACGTCTTGGTTCGTCAGGCTGGTCATGGGAGGGAAGCAACTAGAGGAGGACAGAACGGTTAGAGTGGATACAGGAAACTTGCTGTTTAACAGCGGTCTGGGTTAATACCTGCTCAGGGGGTATTCTGACCGGCAGGGGGGGAACCTTGAGGGTCCAGAGGCTGATCGGCAGGCTGAGGGCTGAGGGCAGAGGCGGAGGCTGAGGCAGAGGGCAGACAGGCAGGTTCCAGGCAGCGAGAGTTTTCTCCAGGAGTTGACTGATCACCAGATATGTCAGGATCATTACTGGCAAACACTCTGGCAGAGAAGTGTCAGCCTCCTCCTCCTTAAAAAGCCTCCAAATGAGCAGATGGGAAACAGGTGTGCAGAAG
Source organism: Cyprinodon variegatus (assembly GCF_000732505.1). NCBI lineage: Eukaryota > Metazoa > Chordata > Actinopteri > Cyprinodontiformes > Cyprinodontidae > Cyprinodon > Cyprinodon variegatus. The sequence goes on along the minus strand of NW_015151250.1, from coordinate 205,800 downwards.
TCAGCTCACGCCCTCAGGAGGAAGATCTCAGGCTCCCTGTGGTGGAGAAAGGTTGACAAGCCTCTGGATCCCAACAAGATCATCATTATAATTTTTTCAGTGTTGTGTCTTCAGTGTATTGGCCATTACATGGGCCAGGACTAGTTGTGCAGGTGAATGATCTAAAACAGCCCAAACAACAAATATAGAAAAAGAAATATGGATAAACATGTTAGGATAATTATCATTGAAGATGTGAGTTTATTACACCTTTGTATTGGCTGCCTGTTGCATGTCAGAACTGACGTTTTAATCTAATTAGGACAGTTCCTCTGTCTGGATACACAGTTATAATCTTTATTCTGTATGTTGCAAAGATTTGGGAATGGAATGAGAGCTTCAGCTAAGAACAAAGTGTAATATTTTACTAAGGCTGGAGCCATGGATGTTTACTCATCTGCTAACCTGTATGATGTAAAATAAGATGATATGAGGTGAGCCCAGAGGTGAGCAGCTGCCTTTTGTATATTCTAAGCAATTTCTCTGATCTGAGTAAGATTACAATTTCTATCAGAATCTGTTTTCATGTCTCCTGGTTATTTAATACATTTAAAGGGACACTATGCAACATTTTTCAGTTAATTAATGTGTTCCATAACGTTTTG
>NW_015151250.1:195185-204322 GCF_000732505.1 Cyprinodon variegatus | reverse complement strand
GGAGAAACCAGGAGAACAGCTGTGCATATTTACGACAGTGCACTTTTACTTTTGCCTTCTGGGGGGATCCTCACTGGAAAATCAACACCGGTTGCATAGTGTACCTTTAAGTTATGAAGTGTTATTTAAAGAGGTTGTCCTAATTGATTTCTTTTCAGGGAGAAGAACTGGACAGATAGAGCATCAGGATGCATACACAGAGCCCATCTTTAACAATTATGCCCTTATCTTTATGTTTGAACTGTGGATTTAGTTGAAATATTTTGATGTTGAACTGTTTGCATATATTTATTTAGTTATGACCCATTTAAATCAAACTCAGAACTAGCTCTCGTTAATGCCGAATACCTGCAGTAGTATATTCTTTGTAAAACTGGGAGGAATCCTTTCACCTAATAGGGCTAGTGAGCATATTCTGCTCTTGGATGCTTCTTCAGACAGCAGTCAGCAATGTCTAGACGGTGGAGCAGTATGGCTAACAGCTGTGTACGCCTATGCACGGACAACTGCCAGTTACAGAATTTCCTTAGGTTCTCACTAACATACTGTGTCTTTATTTTCTAGGGGTCCAGCTCCTATACAGCTTCAGCTGCGGATAAATGCTGCTTTGTGAAGTGTTTTTTTCCCCCTCAGGGGCAGCTGTCCGCAGCCCGTCAGGCACTTGTACGCTCAGCGACCAAAAGCAAGTGAATGTTCAAGCCCAGAGCAAGTTTATGTTCATAAATATATCTTATTTTAGATTGTTTGTTTAAAAAAAGCACATTGTCAGGAAGCGGCTCTGTGCGTCGAATAGAAACCAGACACACCTGTGTTCTGTGAGTACTTGACTTGTGTACATAATGCATACCTCACTGAAATCTGGCTTGGATACACCTCATGCCTCAAACCATTTCACAATTCCTGGTAACTACATGACTCACTGACGCTCGCTGGATCTTCCCAAAGTGGGTTTGTAGTCACACTAAGCTGCTAACTTTCCAGGATTACAAGGGCTAACAACACAAACACAGAGCTGGCAAAACTGACAGAACCTTTTATGGGAAATAGATTTTTTTTCTTAAAAATAAAGAGACAAACAGATATGATAGAAGAAAGTATGTAGAGTTAAAAAGTTTTCCCTTATCTAGATACGTTTCACCAACCCACCTGATATTGGTGCAGAGTTAGCAATGCTGAGTTAGTTCTCAGTGGAAAAGTTTAGATAATCACAGAGGCTCTCTTTGGGCAAATAGTTGTCCAGCAAACAGTCATTAAAGCTTGAGATCAAACAATTCAGGTTTTTTAAAGTTGATGCTAATACTTATTATTTTGACATCAGTATAATAGATCCATGATGTGTGTTTCTGATTCTTTTGGGCTGATTTTTGATTATGAGTTAGCTTTTTCTTCCATTTACATGATAAAAAAGATTTAATGATGAGAAATGGTACACATGTGTCAGTAAAAGAAAATTATAAGAATTCAGACAAAACATTAAAAATGGATAGCAAAAGGGGGATGCAGAAAAATCCTGTGAAATTCACACAAGACCTATATACGTCACGTGAAATAAACTTCTGGTACACATACAAATGACGCATACGCTTATGATTTTGCTTCATTTCAAAAGCAAATGTTTTTATATGCATGCAGAAAAGTGTGATTCACATGTGCTTCAAATTGGAATCACATGTTAAAATAATGGTAAATTGTTTCCCAGTTTATTCAGTTTCGTAGAATGAATTAATATTTGTTCTCATGTTAACCTCTTTTCACTTTTGATTTCCACACCAACATAAACTTATTTATTTCCATTCAACGCTGCTCCTTTTTCCACCTGTGCAGCTCCGTCCCTTCTCACCCATGCTCATGCTTACCACCTGCCCCCCCTGCCAATTTAACCAGACCTTAAACCAGTTAGTTTCCATTTGAAAGCCTTGCAGCGAGAAGATATCTATGATTCCTTCCATGCCTGATTCTGAACGTGCTTTTGACTTACAAGTTTCAAGCCAATTCCATTACAATTGTGTGCAAAAGTATTCTGCTAATTTTCAAATGTTAGGATTCCAGTTTGTGTGAGTTGTTTTTTTGTGTTTACCTTCTCTCCACTGCCAGATAATCTGCACACCTGCGGCTCGTTGGGTCTTTACCAGAGGAGTATTTGAGCAGCGGGCTGTCACTACCTCGACAGCAGAGTGTTTGCCAGTATTGGGTACTCCAGCCAAACTGAGTTTAGCAGAGTCTAACCTTAGCCTTGTCTCTCTGAGTCTAAACTTGCTTTGCCTTTGTTCTTCGGCAGGAAGCCTTCCTGTATCCCTTGATAAGCCTGGACCTTCTACCCCTGGAAGGATTAACTGAGTCACACTGAGCAAGGGGAAACCTCCACATGATCCGTTCAAGTCCACTTCTGGAAAACCAAGTGACAGTCCGCTCCTTTACTCCTCTGGGTCCAACGTTAGTCTGCCTGTCCGCTCTCCAACAAGTTCATTCTCAGAATTTAACCCCACAAACTGGATCCAAGGAATAACCAAGAGCCCCCAAAACAGTTTCCGGTTCCGGTTCACCAGTCCGCTGAGGTCCAACAGTATTACCCAGCAAAATATCTCTCTCCATCTGAGTTTAGCTAACCCTCTATAAACCAGTTAACTTTTACCCTTGGTCTCTGAGTGCTTCTCTGCATGTGGGTCAGATCTTTAAAGCCCATTATGCAACATATTCTCATTATCAGTTCGTATGAAATCGTACGAAAAGTTATGCACACTATTTCGTACGTTTTGGACGTTTTTCCTCAAAAACCAACATCGGTGCGCATGCGCTGGCAGACAGAAAAAAAACCCAGATCCGCGGACGGACGTAAAACTGGGAAAAACAGTGCACTCATCACTTATTCATGTCTCATAACTACGTTACTGCTGTTTTATATCTTAGGGTTTAGGTTAGGGTCAGGGCTAATTGTAATTTATATTCTATGTTTGTGAATGGAGCGTCAGATGCGCATACGCATACGATGAAAAAAACGTCCAGAACATACGAAATTACGGTGCATAACTTTTCGTACGATTTCATACGAACTCATAATGAGAATACACTGCATTATGACATAAAATGCAAAGTTCCACAATTGAAGTATTTCAATTAAATAACATATATGCATATATACAAAAAAAAAATGTGTTCACATGATAACTTTAAAAACACAATGGCAGTCCTGAGATAGATCCATACTTCAACCATGGCTCGGGTGGATACCATCATCCTCCAACTACTTTCGGTCTTCTTCTTCATTTTTTTTAACAGGGAATTATTGTCCAGCTGCAGATCACCTGACTCTTGAACTGAGGAGCAACCTCACTGAGGCTTGAGAACTTTTAAATTTTATAGAGTTTTTACGAAATTGGATTACGAAATAATCCAATTCTTGGGCTCTTTTCACGTTTTTTTCATTGTGGCTGTTTTCTGCGAAAGGATCTTATATAAAATATAATAAGTTGTAGTATTTTCAAATGTTTCTTTTGTTCAATAAGCAAATTACATGCTCCTTTTTAACTTTCTAGATAATCAGCTAAGAGGCAGATGTTCCTTTCCATTTTGCCAACTGTTTCCTAGAAGAGAGGGAAAAAGGGTCAGAAAGATTTCTTGACATTTTCTCTAGGTCGATTATAGGATTGGCTGATACGTCCAGCTCATAAAGGTTCGAAGCCATGCTGTGCAGCGATGTCGCTAATAAGACCTTGACTATTACCTGGATTGACAGGCAGAGAATGGGAGGAGAAGGACTGGCTCCACACTGCTCAGTCAGCCAGAAAGGCCTCAAACGGCAGGGCTAACGCAGGTCAAGTGATTTGGCGCCTCGGGTGTATTAAAGCTCTTTACAAGGGACTAAGGGATTTACATGGCCTCACCCTCTCGCTCTGGGCTTTTATACGACCTGGCACAGACCTGGTATGCTTTTCGGACCCTCTCAATCAATACAAAAGGGTAATAAACAATGTTGCCTTTACGGGCATTTAGCGTTTTGTTTAGCTGCAGCGGAAGGACGTTTTTATGGTTGGCTCCTGATGCCTGGTGTGAAGTCGAGCTCAGACAGAGGTGCGAGGTTACATAAGATCCTCTGTTGTATGTCACTCCCACTCACTGACACACAGACACAGAATCCAAATGCAGATCAACATCTGTTTACACGTTTAAACATATAAAGCTTTGGAGTAGTTAGCTTAACACAATTAAACCAAGTAAACATCACAAAAGCACCGAGGTTCTTGTGCGATAATCATTAAATCCAGTTGTTGCATGTATAAATGAGCGTTGAAAGTCTTTTTCAGATTTTCAACTCCAAGATCGTCTGGCTCAGTGAGAAACTTTGCTGTTACCTCACTTTTCATTTGTTCCCAACAGAGGTGTCAAGTAACAAAGTACAAATACTTCATTCCTGTACTTAAGTACACTTTTTAGGTATTTATACTTTACTCCATTAATTATTTTTCTACCTACTTCTGACTTCTACTCATTACATTTTCACACAAGTATCTGTACTTTCTATCCATTACATATTTAAAACAAACTTTACTCGTTACTCTTGGCTTCGGTTTAAGGTATATAAATATTGATTTCACATCGTGTGCTCCATCCAATGCAGATCGTTGGCTCCATCCACATCTTGTGAAAACTAGTGTGATTGGATGAGTCATATAACGCAAACACTCATTGGTTAGCTAAAGGAAATCATCAGAAGCAAGCAGGTGTTCTTCAAACTGCTAACGTGAATTGTCTATGCCATGCTACAATGTAGGATTCAGAAAAAGATGTTGAAATGTCTGAAAGGTCGGACACAGGCGAGAGCGTATCGGGAGATGGAGAACAACAAGACCTCCCTCATCCTTGGCCCTATCTCAAAGAACTTTTCGAAATAGTCGTAAAATTGAGCTTTCAATTCATATAGTGGCATCTGGCTGTTTTTTTTTTTAAAGTTACTTTATACTTTAAGTAGTTTTTGGAGCACATACTTTTTCACTTTTACTTGAGTAAAGAGGTCAAGTTGATACTTCAACTTTTACCTTTTACTGCAGTATCTATACTTCTACTTAAGTAACAAAAGTGTTTACTTTTGACACCACTGGTTTTCAACTCCTTGAAAACTAAATCTGGGACGCTTCTTGGCCAGACATTGTCTTCTAACCTGCTGAAATGATTCATCATTTTTTTCGGTGAAATTATTTTTTAAACATCCCTTGTCTGGCTCACAGCTCTACCTGTAGACCCACATCAGAAAGGGTTAAATAGAGCAGCTTTAATTAAGATAAAGACTTTAACAATTACATTACATCCTACTGGACCAATGATTTTACCGCTATCTTTCTGTTTTTCTGTTTCTGTCTCCTTGAACCCCAGTCGGCCTCAGCAGATGGCCGCTCACACTGAGCCTGGTTCTACTGGAGGTTTCTTCCTGTTAAAAGGGAGTTTTTCCTCTCCACTGTCGCTACAAGCATGCTTAGTGTGAGGGATTGGATTCAAGTCAATAAGTCGATGCAATCAACTGGTTTTCCTCAAACAGAAAACTTTGATTCAATTTGACTGTATGATCTGGTGAACTGTAAAGTGCCTTGAGATGACATGTGTTAAGAATTGGCGCTATATAAATAAACTGAATTAAATTGAATTTAAGCCCTATAGAGGACTAAGACTCAGTAAAAAAACACACAACTGAATAAAAATTAAACATTGAAATCATATATGTAGAAATCCAATTTAAATGGTGTTTCAAACTTGCACATCTGAGTGAAATTGTAAATTATATTTGTGAATCCATTACTAAAAGCTACAACTTCAAAATGCATTTTCTAATATTTCTAAATGGAGATTAAAATCCCCCAGTTAATGAATCTATTTATGCTTTTTTTATCGTACATTTAGAAAATAATGCCTTTTTCCATTTTAATATTCTTTTTCACTTTGCATTTTCAAATCCTTTTTTGATTCATTAAGTTTTTTAACTTTTAGATCTTTATTTTGTGTCCACATTTTAAGGGAGTTTATGGATAGACTCTCAGCTGAATGTCAGTGAGCATTAAAAGATCCATTCATCCATCCAATGCCTTGCATGACTGTGCAGGGTTGTGGGAATCTGGTGGCTATTTATAGTGATCTCTGAATGAGAGATGCCTTTTCTGCACATATCTACAGTCCATCACTAGGTATGCACACAGTTAAAAACAACCAGGAATATCCAAACTAACACCTTAAAAAGGTAAAAATATATTCTGTACAATTTGATATGGTGTGGCTGCATGGTGTTGCAGGTTTTCAGGTTCTGGGTTCGATTCCTGTTCTTTGTTCTAGGAGTTTGCATGTTCTCCCTGTGCATGTGAAGGTTCTCTCTGGGTACTCCGGTTTCCTACCATACTCTAAAAACATGACAGTTAACTGGCTTCTCTAAACTTTCCTTAGGTGTGAGTATGTGTGCATACACTGCAAAAACTTTCTAGAAATAAGTAAAATTTTCTGAAATTAAGTATATTTACCCTTGATTTGAGTATGTAAATGAGATAATTTGCTAATGGAATTAGTATTTTTACTCTTAAAATAAGATAATAGATAATATGCACTTGAAATAAGACAATGCAGTTGTGTTTTCTTATTTTAAACCTAAATTGTCTTGTTCCATATGCAATATGTCTCTTTTATCTCCTCAATTCAAGAACAAATGCACTTATTTTAAGAAAAAAGGACTTATCAAGATTTGGATTTTTTCCAGTGTAGTTGTTTTTCTTTGTATGTCTTTGTGTCGCCCTCCGACACTGTCGACCCGTCCAGGGTGTACCCGCCTCTCGCATATATGCTGAAGATAGGCACCTTCCCACCATGACCCAGACAGGGACTAAGCAGGAGAAAATGGATGGATGATATGATGTTATTTTTCCAATTATTGTTAACAGATTTAACTTTTTTTGCAGTAACTGTTCTGTTTTTTTTTTAGGTTTGATCAACTCTTATTTTAAGATTTTAACATATTAGGGTTTTTTTGTTTTTAACTATATGACATAAATGGGTTAGTGTGAGAAAAATAAGGGAGGATCTTTGGAATCCAGCAGAAAAAATATAGCATGTAAAAAAACTAAAAGTTAATCTATTTAGTAAATAGTGAAAAATTAAACATCTTTGAATTATCTGACCTGCCAGCCAGTTATGAACCAATGGAGGTAGAAAATATCAATTTAAATGTCTGGCAAATGAATTATCTTCTGCTAATATTTAATGAAAATTTAAAGATGAAAAGCAAATTTATAGTTTTTTTATTATTAGTTTCTATGTTTCAGGTTCAGAAGAGCAGGAAAATGACTTTGATTAAGTTATTCAAATAAATAAATAATGAAAAGCATGAACTCTAATAACAAATTCCTGCTTAATAAAGAAGGAATAATGTGAATCTATTTTGAATAATAACCAGTATGCACAATTCAAACTTTTTTATTAAACTAGTTTTATTTCATATTTAATCTAGGAAAGATGAAAACACTGGATCCATAATGTAATAAATTAATTTGAATTCTAAACCTGTCTGGACTCTTTACAGCAGGACCGATGCTGCCATCTTGTGGTCACGTTTGGAAGAAGACTGCTGCAGGATGTCTCCGTTCCTTTGTGTAAATAAATTCAATCAGCAAGACCCACACTGAAGAAAAGGAGCAGCTGCATCCTTCTGTAATCCACTTACCTCGACACTGAAAAGGTTATGAGAGCACACTTTGCCAATACTTGGAACCTAATGAATCCTAAATGACAGGACACAGAGATGCAATTAGGCAGGTTATTAAGCATGGGCTGAAAGATTTGTTGTGAAGCTTAACAGTGAATACAGAACATGATCTAAAACTGTATAAAAAAAATAATTCTTACAGTGATAATAAAAAAAAAGCTATATCTTGATAAAAACACAAAAACAAAACAAAACAAACTAACTCCCAAGTTTTGGAGACTTCAGTCTGTTAATGCTTTTTGGTGTCTGCTGCACACAGACAGCACGTTTAAGATTAGATCAAACTCCAGGTTGCCCATTTCGATTCTAAATGCGGCCGTTCTGCACTTTGTTACCATGACGACACTAGCAGTATGGTCTGATGTCTGGCAGCATAAAAATAGACAGGGAGTTGTGGTTCAATTCAGGACTCGTTGAGATGATACTGGGCAACAGACAAAGAACATAATTATAACAGGCATCATGTTGTATCTGGGTCCTTATCAGACTCTGACGATGAAGCAATGAGCTGTTGTTTGCTCGTTAAATTAATCTCAGCTTAATTGCTTGATGTATTATTGAAACAAAGTGTCTCTGTTGGCCATAGGTCATGCCTAGAGACCCCCTTACTAATGCACAAGAACCACAAACCGAAAACAACCCCAAACTGGGCCACAAAACTAGAGAAAACTACATAAGATTATTGCAGGGAGGAAGAGGTGTTTCACAACTACACAGTACAGTTGATGTTATAACATTTGAATTCCTGGGTTTGGGTATTTGAATCCCTGTTGGGCTTTTGGTTTAAGGGCAGCTTTAATAAATCATGAATTGCGGTAATATGTGATGCAATATTGAAGACTGAAGGTCAAACTTAAATTATTTTAAAACCATATTCTCTGGGAAAAACAATCAATAAAATGTCTTTGGAAATGTGCACAGCTCCACGGTAACTGCATGGCTGGTGCATCTTTCTGCAGTTATGACTCCATTGGCAACACCTAAGAAGTTTGCTGGGAAACTGTTAATTACTGTACACACCAGAGCGAGATAAACAGTTAGCAGATCCACCTTGATGCAAAAAAAATAATAATGGGAGGTTATTGCATGTGTGAGTGGTTTAGAAACTGTGGTATTGTTATTAGACAATATTTCAAACAGCACATTCTGAAGCATCATGAAAATATATTTGGATGTTTTTCTTAAACTAAGACCTGGTTTCCTCTGAATTATTGGTCTAAACTCTATTAATTAATAATTCAGTTTATTTATATAGTTTCCATTTACAACCCATGTTATTTTAAGGCACTTTATTCAGTTATACATTCATATTCGTTAAAAGTTTTCTATCTAAGCAAACCCAGCTGATTGCATCCAGTCAGTTACTTTGCAAGATATACTCCTCCTTGATGAGCATGTGGCTAAA
>NW_015151250.1:189582-194037 GCF_000732505.1 Cyprinodon variegatus | reverse complement strand
AGCATGGGGGTGAGTAGAAAATGAAGGCTAATCATGTTTTGGGTGTACTATTCCTTTAAAGCAACAGATCTAATTCAGATGATGCCCAAATGTCGGTAGTCTCATAATTTATTAAATGGAGATCACTCAGATGCAGTTAGAGTGACTTAAGTGGCTTTAGTTTAAAATACATGAGTTTGTAAGGTCAAGTCTCTGGGTCATCACTGTGCCTCCTTAGATGAAACAATGAAGACAAAGGAGTTGTCAACGTTGTATGGGAGGGTGGCAAAAAAAAGGCAGATTTTTGGTCTGATGAAACAAAAATTACATAGTATGTTTGACAAAACACGGAAAAGTAAATACAGCCTTAAAGTCGTAGGGAAACTGCTGTTCCAACCGTTTCATTTCAGGTTTCTCCCAGTGGTGCATGACTTTACACGAGTGAATAAAGTGAATGTGATTGGTCGATTATCAAGAGAGCGGGATTGTTGTGGCGGAAGTTTCGCAAGCACAGTTGATTGTGGCCGAAAACGACGCTGTCAATGAACGCTATGGACAGCGGAAACATGCAAGAGGAGGAGAGTTTAGTGTCGGAGGTCGTGGATGAGTTTCGTCTGTCATCCATTTTTTATTTAGAGGAGGAAAGCAGGGACGAAGATGTTTTGAAAGAGGATGCCAGGGTGGCAGAAGCTTGGTTTGATGTAGAATTTAGGTGTTTAGCTGACATATAAATAACCGGCCTGCATAAAAAAACCTCACAGTTTTTGACACAAGATTTTTTTTTAAATCTTAATTTTCCAACATTTGGGACAATATGGTCTGATAAAGAGTACATTTATATACATGTTTCAGCCAGAATGATTTGACATTCAAGTATGACTTCCCTACGACTTTAAACAAACTATCCCTACTGTGAAGCACCGTAGTAGCAGTATCATGCTGTGGGAAAGTCTCTCAGCAGCAGGCACTGGAGGGCTTGTTATGAAAATGAATTCAGCATCTCATTGGCAAATCCTGGAGGACGACCTGAGTCTCTGTCTTCAAGAGAACACCATCTTGAAAAAAAATGTATTTTCCAACAAGACAAAGACCCAAAGCATACATCAAAGTCTAAACAGCGGTGAATCAGAATCATAATCAGAAATACTTTAATAATCCCAGAGGGAAATTACTTTTGTTACACGCTCCAGTTACAGTTTTATATAATATATACACACATCCAACTATACAATATAATATAATATATACACACATCCAACTATACAATATAATAAAGATAAAAAAGTAAGAATAAAAAGAGATAAAATATATAGTCAAACCTCAGACCGAACTCCTATCAAGAAATTCAGGTAGGACTTAAAAAGAGCTGTTCATACCTGATCCCCGAGCAATCTGATAGAGCGTTAGCATTTTTGCAAGGAAGAATGGATAAAAATTCCACCACCTAGATGTGCAAGCCTGACGGACATGTATCCATATATACTCAGTGCTCAGCTTGCAGCCAAAGGGAGGCGTCCAGGGGGCATCCGAAGAAGATGTCAGAATCTATAAAATATTAACTTTAAGGGGTTGAATATTTCTGCAGTTTTTTTTTATTATTTTGACATCAATTTGAACAAATCTGATTTCCCTTTGACATTAAAGACTTATTTTTGTTTATGCTCATACAAAAAATGTGAGTGTGTAATAAAAGGAGAAAGGGTGAGGGATACTTTTTATAGTCAGTGTACAGTTAGTTAAAGTTAAAGCTGCACCTATAGGAATATCCAGCCGAGAAACAGGACTAAACACAAGAAAAAAGGCTGATAGCTGATAGTAGGATACAGCTAAACAGGAACAGACAGAGATGGCAAAAGTACAAATACTTGTGTTAAAAAATACTCTGGTAAAAGTGGAAGTACTTATTAAACTTCTTTACTCAAGTAAAAGTAACAAAGTACAGGCTTGTAAATTTACTTAAAGTATAAAAGTAAAAGTAGAAACCACTTTTTTCATGCCGTTGCCTACATTTTAAATGGATGTCTGCCAATAGGACTAGATCTCCGTTGTGTTCATTTTCAATCATCTCGTCGTCCATGCTACTATGCTAACGCCACTGCCACCAAGCTGCAATGATTTGCCGCCAATGAATACCGCCGAATCTGTCGATTCATCTTGTAGTGGTGCGTCAAATGCAACGTAGATTCCCATCCAATTAGATTGAATTTGGTATTGATGACGTGAAAAATAATAACGGTAACTCCATTGAAATGATTCAAAACTAAAGTAAGGAGCCAATTTTTTAAAATGTAAGGAGTAGAAAGTACAGATATTTGTGTAAAAATGTAAGTAGTAGAAGTAAAAAGTCACCATAAAAATAAGTAGTAAAGTAAAGTAAAAATATCAGAAAAATCTACTTGAGTACAGTAACGAACACTGGAAAAAATCTAAATCTAGATAAGTCATTATTTCTTAAAATAAGTGCATTTGTTCTTGAATTTAGAAGGTAAAAGACATATTTTGCATATGGAACAAGACAATTTACATTTAAAATAAGAAAAAACAACTGCATTGTCTTATTTCAAGTGCATTTTATCTAAATATCTTATTTTAAGAGAAAAAATACTCATTCAATTGGTAAATCATGTCATTTACCTACTCAAATTAAGGGTATATTCACTCAATTTGAGAAATTTTTACTTATTTCTAGATCGTTTTTTCAGTAAAGTATTTGTACTTCATTACTTCCCATCTGTGGGAACAGACCAGATGAACCTACCATGATGAGAAAAAGATGAGAGAACAATAAGGTAGAGTTGAACCAACAAATACTGCAGAATATATATATATATATATGCATCTAACAATTCATAATAAATGTCTAAAAGTTTATGTAGATCCATTAAATTTAAAACTTACGAGGAGAACCTGTGGTTGACTTTCTGTTCACAGTTTTTGTGTAACCAGACTCTCAGATGCACTGATGTTCCAGAAACAGTAATATATGCATTTTTCTCATGTCGAGACAAAGCAGTTTTATTCCAAGGAGCAACGCTGCACTTCTGACTATGTCTGGCTGTAGAGCAAAGTCACATAATCAGAGCAATAAGGCAGATCAGCCGTGGGAAACCAGCGAGGCCAGAAATATGTGATTCTGGTTTAATGAAGCAAATGATCCACTGTAGATGTTCTTTTCCAGCCAACTTTTACATAACCATTTTTTTTTGTACATGCTAAGCTTGTTTCATCTTAAAAAAAAAAAAAATCTATTGTCACAGTTTGTTTTCACGCTAGAAATGCCATTTGCTCTCTTAGATATCTAATATTTCCATAACTACTTTTTCATAGTTTCGCCGTATAATTATAATTAGGAAAAATAATGCTTGTCAGAATCTTTCCATCAGTATTTTATAATTTCATTTCACACACCAATAAAACACAAACCAATTTGTCCGATTCCTAAAAGTCTGACGAACAGAAACAATCATTTCAAACATTACCAATTAATTGATTTGTGAGCTTTTCAATTCTGCAGACCTACATGATTAATGAGAGTTGTTGCAAGTTTATTTAATTACAAAGTAGAGATTTATCAAAGATTGATCATCCTTTTAAAATTAAAATATCTCAAGCTAGACTATTTCTTGCTCATCAGACTTGAAAATGTCTCAGAAACAAACATTAAAGAAAATCCATGGAGATTTTAGCCTCCCAAGGAGTGTGTTACCATCAAAGATTACCTCAAGATCAAGAAGTAGAAACATCATCAGACGACGAGCAACTTCTTATAGTTACTAAATTTAATAGTGAGAAAGTGAGTCCACCACTGCAAGAATGACCACTTACCTTTTTTTATTAGTAATATCCACACTGGAAAAAAAACAAAATCTAGATAACTCTTTTTTTTATTTTTTATTAGTGCATTTGTTCTTTAATTGAGGAGGTAAAATAGACACTTTGCCAATAGAACAAGACAATTTACATTTAAAATTAGAAAACACAACTGCATTGTCTTATTTTAAGTGCATATTGTCTAAATATCTTATTTTAAGAGTAAAAACACTCATTCCATTGGCAAATCATGTCATTTACCTCCTCAAATTAAGGTTAAATACACTTAATTTAAGAAAGTTTTACTTATTTCTAGATTGTTTTTGCAGTGCATCTCTATATTATATTCGGTAAATATCCAGCTGTAAATTTAGTTCATAACACTAGTGATCTATATATTATATTCATTATTTATAATAGTATTCGTCTCTATACTCATTCAGTAGAAACCCATGTCCTGTATTTATGCAACAATTATTTATCCTGCACTTGCTGCTATTGCACTTCTGGTTAGAACTAAACTGCATTTCATTGCCTTGTACCTGTACATGTGTAATGACAATAAAGTTGAATCTAATCTAATCTAATCTAATCTAATCTAATCTAATCTAATCTAATCTAATCTAATCTAATCTAATCTAATCTAATCTAATCTAATCTAATCTA
>NW_015151250.1:184738-188642 GCF_000732505.1 Cyprinodon variegatus | reverse complement strand
TACCTCCTCAAATTAAGGTTAAATACACTTAATTTAAGAAAGTTTTACTTATTTCTAGATTGTTTTTGCAGTGCATCTCTATATTATATTCGGTACATACCCAGCTGTAAATTTAGTTCATAACACTAGTGATCTATATATTATATTCATTATTTATAATAGTATTCATCTCTATACTCATTTAGTAGAAATACCCATGTCCTGTATTTATGCAACAATTATTTATCCTGCACTTGCTGCTATTGCACTTCTGGTTAGACCTAAACTGCATTTCATCGCCTTGTACCTGTACATGTGTAATGACAATAAAGTTGAATCTAATCTAATCTTACCAACAATAAATGGCCTTGGAATGACAACTATCTTTAGGAAGGATTAGAGCAGAGCCTACCTTCTGCACTGCAAAAATGATCTCAAAATGAGTAAAAATGTCTTAAATTAAGTGTATTTACCCTTAATTTGAGCAGGTAAATAAGATTATTAGCCAATGGAATTAGTATTTTACTCTTAAAATAAGGTATCTAGATAAAACGCACTTGAAATAAAACAATGCAATTGTTTTTTTCTTATTTTAAGTGTAAATTGTCTTGTTCCATTGGCAGTGTGTCACTTAAATCCTTAATTCAAGAAAAAATGCACTTATTCTAAGAAGAAATTATTTATTTAGATTTCATTTTTTTGCAGTGTGAGAAGACAGAGGTTTCTAGATTGCAGGAGCTCCTGAAGACCTTTTTTAACTCATCAGTCACTATCGTTGGTATACCATCTGGATCAGCAGCTTATTTACAGCTAAGAGGAAATATTAAATAAGGAAAGCCAAATCTGGCTTATGATGCTGCCTGATCTAATGCAGGTACTGAGGGAAGTACTTTTGCAAACATAACGTCACGTTTGAACGATTTCTACCATTTTTTTCTGAGACAGACTGCTGCATCCACGTTTGCAGAGTAACATTATTGCACATCTTTCCTCCCAGCAGCTGTAAGACTAAAACCCTCACTTCTCCCAATGAACTCAGTCAGCATTTACGACCCAGCTGTTTGTTTCTTTATTGTTGTGTTTTTTTGCATTTTTTTCCACTTCCTGTAATTAGCTTTTTTTCTCCTGAAGGAAGCTTCTGAGATGTGATATTTTTTTAGCTTTTTATTTTCGAGAACGGCTTAATCAAGGAGCTTCTCATCTATTCCTGATGTCTGCAGAGTGCTAGAGACGAAGGTTGATTTTATGACTGAAAAATTCCAATGACTGTTGTTACATTTGTGATGGTAGGACATCTTATTGTGACTTGATCTTCATCCAGCTTTGGTTTCCCAGTATCAGTTTTTTTCTTTTTATTATTATTATTATTATTATTATTATTATTAGTGTCCTATTTATAGGTAAAAGACCAGAGAAATATTTGCATTCATAGATAATCTAGCAGCTTTTGTATCATGTTTTACACTGGAAAAACCATCTAGAAATAAGTAAAAATTTCTTAAATTAACTGTATTAACCCTTAATTTGAGTAGATAAATGATGTAGTTTGCCAATGGAATGAGTATTTTTACTCTTAAAATTGATATAATTAGATAATATGCACTTGAAATAAAACAATGCAATTGGGTTTTCTTATTCTAAATGTAAATTGTCTTGGTCTATTCGCAAAATGTCGCTTTTACCTCCTCAATTCAAGAACAAATGCATTTATTTTAAGAAAAAAATCACTTATCTAGATTTTGATTTTTTCCAGTGCAAGGATATCTGATAAAGAAATAAAATTATAGAATACCTAATTTCCTGTTTTTTTATGAAATACCAGAAGTTAGATATAATTTTTTAAATAAGGCTTCATTTATATTAATACCATCTTTCAAATATCAAATTAATATTTTTCAGAAATAACAGAATTTTCTTTCTGTTTCATATTTTTTGTTTATCTCCAGTTTTCCAGTTTTGGATGATGTTGCTGTAACATTGTATTTATTTATTTTAAGACTGTTGTTGTCCGTTGATATTATGGTTTTCATTTTTGGGACAAATTCTGATTACATCTAATGTTCTTGCCATATGCAGCTCTTTGTGTATTTAATTTCAGAGGTTCTAATCTAATCTTTTTGATTTCTTCCACACACCTGAATTAGGCTCCAGAAATATGATGAATATGCTTCTGCGTCACCTGATGGCTGCTTTTGGATGTCATTTAATCATATGAATCAAGTGTGCTGCAACAAAGATATGTCTAAAACATGCAGGGCAGTGCTAACTGAGAAGCAATTTTGAGAAATACACTCACCGGNTTACTAGCATGGGGTACCTAATAAAGTGGCCGGTGAGTGTAATGTTTAAGTTCATCCTTAAGATCAATTTTGGTCCTTTAAGTTTGGTTAGTTGGTTCTAGTTCAGCTTCCTTTGTGTTTGTGCTTTCTTACAGCTGTTCCTGATTCCTGGATTAACTCACCTGTGCTAAATGCCATTCTCCACTCACGCCTCAGTAAGCCTTATGGTTTGGAGTTCTCTGTTGGTTACTCCCATATTGCCACCCTGCTCTCCTGATTCAAGATCTTTAACTAGGGTGACAAGATGTCCCAATTTGTGCGGGACAGCCCCACATTTGTTTTTGTGTATCTGTAATGCTATTTTAATAATCTAACCTCCACTACTCTCGGTTTAAGTCTCAGTTTTGCTACTACCCCCAATGTACAAAACATGACAAAAGTTTTTTTTTTACACATATTCATCCCGGGGGTTAAGAAACAAAATCTTGAATGGAGCTTTAGATGATCAATGAGAACAGTATTCTGGGTCGCTTTCCTGTTTCGTGCTGTTCATGCTAAATTCGGCATCTAACATCTGCAGCCTCAGTGGAGCTGAATATTCATCAAACCTACTAGAAACACAATCTGCTTCCCTGGAGTCTCACTGGATACTTTTTGAAAAACCACCTTAAAATTCATCCAACTGTCTTGAAGTTTTCCAAGAAGAACAATAATGAACAGCCCAATAAAAGATAAAAACAACTGACAGTATTCAAGTATATCCAACTCACTTAGAATGAGTACATGGATATTTTCAAAGGACATATATATTCAGTTGTGTAACACTTTTTTTTTTTTTTTTTTTACAAAATGTGGCTTGTTAATTTGGGGTATTTACCAGAGGGCTCGATTCCCAGGTGATGTCAAATAGTTGTTGGCAAAAATGTCTTAAACTGCTAACATAAAGTGGGAAGTTGTTTCTCTGCTAACTGAACATATATTTGACTTTTTATAGAGTAAAACAACAAACAAAGGAAGTATGTTTGTTGATCTGTTTTTGTCGCAGCATGTATTTCTGTCTGATCTTCAAAGTAGCTTCAAACACAGTAATTTCAATTAATAACTAATCAATATAAAGCTTTATGGCATGACTTCCATGCGCTGCACTATAATTGTTTTCTCCCAAATCATTAAAGTTGTACAGATTAAATGTTGGGTCAAAAATTGACTAAAGTTGTGTTACTTCAAGCCCTGGAATATATTACTTAAATCTTTAAATTGAACTAATATTAAGCTATTATTTGAACTATTAGGGTCAGGTAGTCTGGCTTATATACAGCGATTAGAAAAGGAAATTTAATAAAATTATAATAAAAACCATAATGTTTTTAAAATGCGGTTTGCGATTACTGGTGTGTCTGACTAGTATTTGAAGTCATTTGATTTTTTCATCACTTGAATATAAAGAGAAAAAAGAAAGAAAAGTAAAGTGGCAAAAATGCAGTAAAGATAATTAAAGATAATAAAAGTCAATAAGATGACTGTATATAGAAGATACTGTATAATGACAGATTAAAAATAGAATAAATACAAAGGGAAGCTAGATTGTAATATAACAATTGTTTAGATAACTCAGTCAAAGGCCCCTCTAGACAAATACTGCATTT
>NW_015151250.1:182334-184126 GCF_000732505.1 Cyprinodon variegatus | reverse complement strand
TGATGAAGCTTTAGCTACGATGATGCAGGAGGGGCTGGAGGTGGGTTGAAACGGTGTCATCTGGATTAAGTCACACAGCACATCCACCGCCTGTGCACAGGAGCAGACAGGTGCATATCGGAGGCTTTTAAGATGAACTTTGGATGCCGATTGGCTTTCGTGGAGATGTGGATCAAAGCTGATTGGCTGTGTCGCAGGTGGATGTAGTAAAGAATTTAGTTTCTTCAGTTGAACTTCTGACTAGGCTCCATATTAGTGGAGCATAAGAACTAAAAGTTCCTTCTCCATTTCTGGTTCTGGTTCTGCAGAGCAAATTTGATCCAGTACACCTGGGGTCTGGCTGTTTTTTAGTGATTTTTTAGACCAACATACTGTAAATATTTTAAATGCTTTTCTCTGATACAAGGAGCCAGTGGAAGGACTTCAGAACCGGGCTGATTTTCAACAATTTCTGAGTTCTAGTGAGGACACAGGCAGCAGCCTTCTGGATCAGCTGCAGCTGTTTGTTTCACTTTTTAGGCACAAATTCTCACACAGAGAATCGCAGGAGAATTAGAATTCAGTATACTCAGAGAAACCATTATTTCATTGGGAACCATTGAGAAACCATTCTTCGTTGGGTCATTCCAAACCATTCTCGGCCCGCTCTCTTTCACTTTATGTTTAATGGTCTTTTTTTGAGTGTTCTGCCATATTGCCCCCCTCACCACTTCAAAACATCTTCTCCACAGGAACCGTCTGTCTTCTGAAATGTCTGTCATCATCAGACAATTAAGCAAGGCAGTATCTTAGCTGTGCAGGCAGTGCTATAGTTAAATTTCTTTATCAATTAAGATGCCATTTAAGAAATCACCTAGAAAAAATTATACAAAACTGAACTCAGTCGTCGATAGGTGCATTTCCATTACAAATGTTTTATAAAACTAGGTTGATATTCTACTAATTTGGAAAAATCCAACTTTTGCAGTTGCTGTGTTTCCATTAAATAAAAAGTTAATCAAAACACGACAGTGCTGGAAGTAAACAACCGAGATATATCCGTATTTTGGCCATCGCTCTATTGGACAACATCATCCTCCATCTACTTCCAAACTTCTTCTTAATCTCATTACAAGGCAGTAAGGTCCATTAGAACATAACATAACTTTTGTGATGCAAAAAAACACATTTTTCATTGTAGTTTTGCTTACTATAAGAATTTTATTGCGGCAGACCAACTACTTCACCGAAGCATAAAAACTTTTTTATCGAAAAGTTTACATTTTTTTTTAAATTGCAGTATTGCCTTTAAGCAAAATTTATTTTCATAATTAAAATTTGCAGAATTTTATGGTTGGAAACGCAGCTTCTGTGGCCCTGCAATCCACCAGTGCTGAAATTCACCCACATTTATTGGGTTTCATGTCAAACTTCAGTAGCAGCAATTGAAGGTAGTTGAAGGTCAATGTTATTAGAATAAGGATGTTATTAATAGGAAGGCTTTTTTCAGGGTAATGTTACTATTTATATTGGTCCATTGCCATGAAGTTACATGAAGTCACACACTGGCAAATAAAGGATTATTGGAAATAATAAAGTCTGTTTGATAAAAGTTTACTAATAGGCTGTTTTTTGTCATTTCATTAAATCACGTCTTAAAGGAATAGTACACCCAAAACATGATTAGCCTTCATTTTCTACTCACCCCCATGCTGAACAACACTCTGGAGTACTTTTTTGATATCTCAAATGCATCTGGAGATCTGGGAGGCTTCTTGCTGTCTGCTGACATTCAAATAATGGAGGTCTATGG
>NW_015151250.1:179748-181484 GCF_000732505.1 Cyprinodon variegatus | reverse complement strand
CCATAGACCTCCATTATTTGAATGTCAGCAGACAGCAAGAAGCCTCCCAGATCTCCAGATGCATTTGAGATATCAAAAAAGTACTCCAGAGTGTTGTTCAGCATGGGGGTGAGTAGAAAATGAAGGCTAATCATGTTTTGGGTGTACTATTCCTTTAAAATAAAGTGAATGAATGAATTTTATGTGTCAATTTTCTCTTTTTTTGTGCTCATGTCCACTTATTCACCTGAAACAGTAGTAGCACCACTGAAATTAAACCCATATGCCAAAGTGAGTCCACTACTGTAACAAAAAGCCGGGTTAGAGGCACAAAGCTCCTCCCTGAGAGTTTGTGAAAACATTCCAGCAAAGTCAGAGCAGTCAAAGAGTCGGAAACCCTCAGTTTGGCCTCTTTCTCTCTCTATCATTCTCACCTTTTTTTGCTCACTTCATCCATTACGGCACGCTCTGTTTAGAGACTGTGTAACCAGCTCGGATGGTTTAACAGTGGAAAGCGGCAGAGAGAAACCCGAGGAGTCCTCTTCATTCTATCAAGACAAAGAAACTTACAGTAGACGTCCTCTTGATCAGTTCATAATGAAGCCGGTGCTCGTCCTCCTCGTTTCCTGTTCCTGGACTTTAATTGGAGCCCAGAATTACTACCAGGCACTGATGGATTATCTGGAGAACAGATTGTTGGCTATTGAGGTAAGAAACAAGCCCCCTTGTCTAAATGACTTTTGACAAATGACTCTCTTTAAGTACCAGTACAGATTTCTCTGTAGTCATTAAAAAATTACAGGCACCAGTTGATAACCTTCTCTTCTTTATTTTATTTGAATTTAATGTTCTAACTCATGCAAACTAATTAATGCAATCTCTGCCAGGCTCATCAACTTTTTTAGGGCCCTCGGGGGGGAATAACAGTGAATATGAAGAGGTCTGCTTCTCATGCAACAAGCAGCTTCAGTCCAGCAGTGTTACAACAGCTTTCACGTCTAAGACAATGACACATCATAAATGAGTACAATGCCGACCTTTGCTGGCGTTGAATCAAACACCTCAGCAGTCTAATGGAGTTAAGATGAAGACACCCAACAACTAACTGCCTCAGGGCAAGGATCCAATTGCTAAGAGTTTAAAAGTGAGGTTACGCAGCAGCATGTCAGAAATAAGAGCAGCCTCAATTCGTATGAAGGAAGACTGGGCGAATAAGCTGAATGTGATATAAAACACAGGAGGATTACATGTCAGCCACTCTGGCAACCCATCGGCTCTCGCATTTTGAGGAAGCATCTGGGGGAACCCGTCAAACATTGTTTGTATTTTCAGGCAAAATCTAAACTAAGAATATCGAAGTTGGGCTGTCCTAGATCAGAACTGATCATGGTCCAAACTAAGATAAATTAAAAAAAATTCACAAATATAACATTTGACCTTTCTTCATCAGACTGAATTGGTCAAACTATAACAGACAAAAGTGTTGGAACTTTCCCAGTTGCCTTCAATGAATTTAATTTTATGTTTAGTGAGAAAAAGCAGTGAAAAAAAAAACTGTATAGTGTTTATATCTAACCCCCCAATAAAGAAGAGCATTTGAGCTATGATTGGATTACTATTACTGTAGGTCATTCTGAATCATTGATATGTTTTATCTAAACCATCATATATACTATTATTGTCATGATTTTACTAAAGTTCAGACCCAAAAGCTGAAGACCAAACAGGAGACCAGGAGAAAAGGTTTAACAGGTTTT
>NW_015151250.1:177237-178737 GCF_000732505.1 Cyprinodon variegatus | reverse complement strand
TTCCTTCCTTCCTTCCTTCCTTCCTTCCTTCCTTCCTTCCTTCCTTCCTTCCTTCCTTCCTTCCTTCCTCGGCAGCTTTAGCTTTCACCTCAGTGAAAAAACAACGTTCATAATTTATCCCAAGGTCTATTTGAGTCTTATCCCTCTTGGATCTTGGAATTTCCTTCTTTATTTTCACCCTTTGAAGGTATTACTGGCATCTTAGCCACATCGCTTATTTCCTTGTTTACCCCCTGCTCACATGTGCAGTATCGTACGTCCTTAGTTACCTTATCATGACTATACACTGCTGCTTTATTTACCAACATATTTGGCAGAGATAAAGCGTAAAACACAAAAATAAACACTACGGCAGCAGGATGGAGTATGCAATGCAAACACAGTGAGCTTTAGGCATGTAAATTTTTTAAATGGCATATATGATTATACAGCATTAAGGCTTTTGCAGCAACCATCTTGGTGTCCTCCAGGTTTGCCTTGCATGAATCTCCATCTATCTTCCATCAGCAGACCAGCTGTTGCATCTAACAAAAAGTATTCCTACAGCCTACATCATGTTTCACTCTGGGGATAGTGTATTAATGGTAACATACAATGCTGCTGTATTGAACAATTTCAGAAAAGGCTAACTTTGTTCTCTGAACAAAACATCCTCTTCCACAGGTATCCTTAGGTTACAAATTGAGTGGCAATTGTTGGCACTGGATTTGATTTGAAAATTTTCAAAGCAACGTATGTCTTTGTTACTGTCTCTCATGAAATAACAAAAACATACATTATATTTAATGGTTCAAACGAGACAACATTTGCAAACTAATGCATTTTTCCAGCTAAAACCAAACTTGTGTATGTGGGAATAGAGGAATAAATATTCCTTTTCACTTAAATCTCTCTAGAAAAATAAAAAAGCAATTTCTTTTATCTTTTCAAATTGTGCGGCTGTAATGCAATAACACATTTTCTACTTACAGCAGGATTTTTTTCTTCCACCCTTTCAGCTACAATATGCTTGCTTGACTTCTATTTTTGTGTAAAGACAGCAGTTCATCAGAAAACTTAAAATGTGCTCGTAATTCAATTCAAGCGCCGTCACACGGCGAGCAAAGGGGGAAAATGAAACCTGAGGAAAAGCGGGAAAGAAAAGGAGAGAGGTTGCAGTTATTACGTCTTCCTATGAATTACTTGTCATATTCTCATTGTGTCAGTCTGTGTAGAGAAACCCGATGCCATATTGCATTTGAGACAGTGATGATGTTTTGATAGAATGAAACAGGAACTTCAAACACTGGAAGATTTTTTTAAGGCAATAAGATGAAAAGTAAAAAAAAATTTAAAAAGGCAGCAGCTCTGGTGCCACAGTGTTTGAGGTGAATGCTGAGGTTACTGTGACAATTGGGGGAATTTACAAAGCAATGCAAACTGCTTCCTTTTCTGCATGATTGCATGCTTTCTCTAGCCTGACGTAGTCCGACTCAATTCTAGTCAGAATATGAGTCTGAT
>NW_015151250.1:172078-174357 GCF_000732505.1 Cyprinodon variegatus | reverse complement strand
ATACTGCCACTGAGGATATGGGTTAAAAAATGGCAAGACGTTAATGAGAGGCAAATCCTTTGTCTGTTAATGTAAACCAACTAGCTTGATTGTCAGACTGACACACGGTAAAAATCTAAACAAAGTTCACAAAAAAAGGAGAAAAAGCTCCACCCTGCAGGGCGATCTAACATTTTTGGTGCTTTCCTCCTTACTTACAGGACCGCATGCATCTGTGGCATCAACAAGCCCATCAATACCACACAGAGATGCTGGATTTTAAAAAGCTAACCACAGAGACCATGGTTGGGATAAGGAGTGACCAGAGCGCCATGTTTAAAGAGCTGGAAGGAGCTTCTGCTCGGATGGACTTGGTGGAGAAAGAAATGGACTATGTGGAGACCCAGAATTCTCCACGGGCTTGTGCGAACAAGGCGGACAGAGTGTTAGAGCAGGAGGCCTGGGGTCTGCAGGAGAGAGAAGAGGTGGAGGAAGACGGCGGCTGGGAGGAGCTGCAGCCCAGAGTCTCCGGTGAGCTGTGAGAAGTGTACCCATACGTCAGCCAAACAACCTTAAATCTTTCAAATTTATTCACGGCAAGAAGCCTAGAAGAGTAAAAGACCCATAAGACATGTTGGAGTTTTGGTCTGTATCACACATCCCAGCAGGAAACACATCAAACATTTTGCAGGGTTGTAGCCTTGGAAAAGTTATGCCTCTGGAAAATGGGGAGACAAACACAGCAGTATAACAAGTGCCTCTGATTCTATAAACAGTCACATTTTCCAGCCAAAGCCAGGTCTCATGCCTGTTTCTGTGCAGCTACTCCCCTGTTAGAGAGAAGTATTTATCATCATAATCCTGACATCCAAAGATGTGCTGCTGAAAAACAGCTCATAGACACAGTTCCTTTTATAAGACTGTGATGCAGTTTGTATAATAACTTTAAAACCATGATAAAGAAGGTTAAAGAAGGGATCTGAGTTTGTATTAAATGTGCAAAAAACGTGTATTCAATTTGAGAATTTCCATATCTTGTCTTCATTTTATTGGGATTGTAAGGTAGACAGAAAGCAGGCCATGCTTGTGATTTTAAACCAAAACAATACATATATTGCTTATTTCTATAGTAAAAACATCCTGAAAAGTCTCATTCATTGATATTCAGAAGCCCCAAGAGGCATTCTAAAAAAAGCTAATGGTGGGAGAGTAAACGGCTATTCTTGAGTTAAATTGTGCAGATTGGACTCACCTGGTTCAGCGGCTGTGCAGAAAAAAAATCAGAGAGATAGAGATGACTTAATGGCTCCACATGTCCCACCTTTGCCACTTTGGGATCAATATGTCGGCAGACAAGTGGGGTCTTTAAATATGAAGTGAATTGTGTTCTGTTCTTGTTCCAAGCAAGAATGCAATTCAATAATTAAACATTTAAAATGTTCACAATTACTAGGTTTTGATGATAACTTGATTGTTTTCTTGTTTCATGTTTTAGTCTTTAAAATTTTTTTCAAATTGCATTTTTTTTTTATTTTATATATTCAAATATCTCTTTTTCAAGACAGGTTTTCAGAATTGTATTATTTTCAAATTGCATTTAATGATCACACCCCCTTCAATTCAAGTCCAATAAATGTTTTTAACATCTAATAAAGACCAATTTAAATCCATCTTCACTGCTCACTCCAGAGGAAAACCTGCCCCTCTGAAATGAACAGAAATCTATAAAAATGCAGTTTGAAAAGAAAACAATTCATAATCTTGTGTTTTTCACTGTAAAATTCTTAATGCTGTGTTTTTAGGTCGACAATTTTAAGATGTGTCCAGGGACAACAGATGAAAAATAGCTTTTTGGCTAATTCTGTTGCATTTGCAGTAATGCTTATTAATGTACTCTATCAAATAAATAATAAATCTAAATCTGAAAAATAGACATTAGAAAAAGCAAAAATAAAAAACAAATATTGGAAAACTGTTTTTTTTTTTATTAACAAGTTTTTCAAAGTTTCATTTCTGGATTGCATATTATTACATTTTTCATTTAAAAAATATCTTTGCTTGCAACAATGATAAAACAAAATTCCCTCCAGATTCAAACCCTGTGGTTCTGCAGCTTCTGGTAGCAGATGATTGATTGTTACCTGGAAAAATAAACACCTAAATTACCAGCTGAACAATTTATCCATGTATCGCTTTTATTTCTTCCATCAAAAATCCAACATAATTCCAACACTGAGCAAACATCCACACACGTATGACACTTTGTGGTGGAACATATATATATATATATATATATATAT
>NW_015151250.1:169682-171222 GCF_000732505.1 Cyprinodon variegatus | reverse complement strand
ATATATATATATATATATATATATATATATATATATATATAGCCTCTAATGACTCATATGACCTTATATACTACAACTGGAATACAAATATTAATTCATATTTGTTCATGCAGTGTGTAAAAAAATAGCATATGAGTGGAAATCATGTTTTATTTTCCTTTGATTAGGCTTTGTGTTGGTTTGTCAAATAAAATCCCAATAAAATACTTCAGAGTTGAAGTACATCAGAGTTTGTTGGAGGAAGATTAAAGCAGAACGATGATTTTTCAAGACGCTGTTTTCATTGAAGATCCATAACGTTTGCATTGTAATGTGTGATAATTGGATCACCTTTTATTTTTTTTATTTTTACCCCAAAGAGATGAAGACGAATTGATTTCAGTGATACCCAGGCTGAGTCAATATGAAATTAATAAGACATAATGAAAGCATTATATATTATTATTACCAAGCCTCCGTTCAGAATTATAATGCTGGACTTTTATTTCATGTTTGTAAAGGACTGAATTCAAAGATGGTCCATTGCAGAGACGTCTCTCTCTATTACTTCTTATTTTCTGTCAGTGGCTGCAGAAGGACAAAAAAACCTGCCCTGAGGTCAGAGACGCTTCTCTCCTTGCTCATGTTCACAGAAATGAGCTTTGCACATTGAGATCCATTGTGAATGTCGGTGAAGTGATCCGGAACAATCTTCTCTTTGTAGCAAAGAGCCAGATCAGATCTGGAAAGCTAATCCTGAAATGGCTCAGGGACAAATGGGGGCGAGGATGGATGACGGTCGTTGAGTGTGGCTGGGACTTTCTTTCTATGTTTTCACAGTTAGGGGATAGACTTAGTTTAGGATACATTCTTTTACAGACAGCATATTTAATCTATCTGTGAACTGGACTCAAACTTAAGTTCCTTCCTAATATTCTCCTGACTGCAACCTTGCAGGAAACCAACATTCCCTATGGAGAAACAACCCTTGAAGGACCTAATGCTGTTGAACAAGTGGAGTTTCACTATTTATTATATTAGTGACATCCTCTGCTGGTTGTGTTTATTGGTATCCCTTGATTTTCATCAGCCAGAGGCTTCTTCAGATCTGCCTTAAGACAGACCACTGTAGGAGATAATGATAAAAATGTAAAAAAAAAATTAATGTAGCATCAAATAATTAAATGTAGCATGAAACAAATAAATAAATGGTATATTTATCTATTTAATACATCATTAGACAATTAAATGTACCAGTAAATAATGAATTATGGAATTAAATAATTAAATTTGTCATTAAGTAATTAAACAATGTAAAATTATTATTTTTAATTGTTAAGTTGATTAACATATAAAACATTGTTTTACTCTGTATTTATTTATTTCATAGTTTCTGTGCAGCAAAGTCATGAAATTATTTAAACTGTAAACTTCACCCATCAAAGTCAGTGGGCGGGACCAGGGCCTCGCTTTTAAAAATCCCGGTATCTGATTGGCTGCCTCTCACTGAGCAAGCTTCCTAGATTTCTTTGGCTCTAAAGTCAATGGCTTTTCAGGTATG
>NW_015151250.1:165282-169096 GCF_000732505.1 Cyprinodon variegatus | reverse complement strand
ATTAATTTTATTTTATTCCTCTTAACCCTTCATAATCTACAGCCAACAACTCATTGACAAAACCCTTACAATATGATTTACAGCTATATTTACATTTACAGTTAGGGTTAATGAGGTATTATTTTTATTATTTGTAAAAAACATAAATTTTTTTATGATGTAAAATTTTCAAACCATACACATTTTCTAATTTAAAAAGTGTTCATAGTTTAGTGCTTCCTTGTTCTTCTTGTATCTCTGCTTCTGTCTCCTTGAACCCCAGTGGGCCTCAGCAGATGGCCGCTCACACCGAGTCTGGTTCTACTGGAGGTTTCTTCCTCTTAAAAGGGAGTTTTTCCTCTCCACTGTTGCTGCATGCATGCATGGTGTGAGGCATTGCTGCAGAGTCAATGAAAAATTTAGGCAATATCTAAATGTTCATCCAGGAGGAGCGTATCCTTCAATCTTATCAGCTGGTTTTCCTTAAATAGAAAACTTTTTATCCAATCTGATTGGATTTTCTCTGTTCATAGATGCCGTGTTGTGAATTGGGATATTATAAATAAATAAAATTGAATTAAAGTGAAGAGTTCAAAGTGAAAAAATAGATCTTTAATTTGATTTTTTAGTGGGTAATGCCCAGTAGTAGTAATGCTCAGTAGAAAAAATAACCTTTTAATCAAAGCATTGTTTTCACATTTCCTGCAAGCTACAGTGATCCATCTGAAATAAGAGCAATTGTAGGTTTTTCAATGTGCGCTCATTCCTGTTTTGAAATTTCTACTTTATTTTCTTTGTCAAAGTGCCTTAGAACATCTCACCGGTTATCTTGTTTTCCTTGGTATAAATAGGACCTTATACAAAGGGGCCGTTCTTCTAGCATCAGGCCGATAGGCCGGAGGAGGACTCTAATTTACCTTGCCAGAGCACACAGAGGGGAGGATGATAAGAGAGGTCTAAATATATGTCCAAAGCTCAATGTTGGAGAACTTTAGTCCCTTTGGATAAATAATTTTTGGATCACCAGAAGAACCATTAACCTCTCAACAAGAGGTATGGGAGCGATGTCAGGGATGAGCCTTCAACAAATTTTATTTCATTGAAACTTTGTACTCAGGTCATCTTAAAATTAAGGGGTGGCTTTCATTTTAGTGCCAAAAAACCCAACATATTCTGGAGAAAAGAAGGTTCTTTTTTTTTCCATATGATAAATTTGGCATAGAAAATATGCTACAAAAATAGGGTAGAAAAAACTCACTTTTCATTATCATCAAATAGCAAATTTTTCAAACATTATTATCATTACATATAACTTGTAAAAAACCACAGAGATTTTTGAACTGTGCTTTGCAGCTAAATATGTATGACTGACAGAGAATTAAATTCCTTTTTCAATAACATTCCTATATGGGTCTGGGTTTTTTTTCAACTATAACAATAGGTAACATTGTAAAAGTATAAACTTTTTTTATATTTGTATAATTATCTGTTAGTTTGCAATAGTTTTGGTCCCTAGCTAAATATTTATGCTGTTGGGTGGAGTGAGGCATGGAACATTTTGGGAACCCCCATCATTGAAAATTTACCCACAAAAAAACATGTAATAGATTTTAAAGGCGGATATTCCAATATGCTACCACATAGGTGTAGGCTGCAAATATCAGACTTTGGATTTTAGCTAGTCTTATAAAACAACAATCGTCACAAAATTGGAGCTCTGTGAATTCCACACTATTGATCCCGTTATACGTTGAATATTCAGACTGGGAGAAAATTAAAAACGGCTTTGCATTTCTTTTTTAAATTTATTTTTACAGACAGTGTGCTTTGTTTGAAACAATAGTGGGGAAAAAAACCCTCCATACAACCACTTTAAAGTAAGTTCAACAAATACATGTTAGGACCATTTAAATGGCATGTCGCATAGACTGGAATACCTGTTTTATGATAGCACTGTATCTGTAAAATGCTGTTAGGATGATAAGGTCTGCATAGCTAATGGTAGAGTTGCCTGACCTTTGCAGAGCTGCAGCTGTGCAGCCAGCGGCTCCTTTCATCTCATAATCTCCTTACACGGCATGTAAGAAAGATGAACTTGAAAAGGCAAAGAACTGGTTATAAACACACACTCTTTTTGGTTGATTTCTATGTTGTTGTTTTTTTAAAGCACAATGCTTATCCGCTTATCCTTTTTTGTTTTGTTCTGTTTTTCCTTAGAGTGTGAGGAGTTGATCTCCAGCTTCAGATCTGTGAAGGTCCTAAAGAGAATAGGCAGCCCCAAAGGCATGTGGACAAGAGATCCCAAGTCCTCCAAGGTTTACATCTTTAACGGTACATCAGGAGAAACCGTCTACGAGTTCAGATCTGTTCAGGAGTTTTCCAGATCCCAGGGAGTGGCAGAGAGCAGGATAATCCACCTTCCCTTTGAGTGGACCGGGCCTGGAGGCGCTGTTTATAATGGATATTTGTATTACATAAACCAGGAGACTGACACAGATGTGCAGGTGATCAAATATGACCTGATGAGTGGTTTAGTGACGGACACTGCTATGTTCCCTATAGGGAAGCATGTTAGTCTTTACACTTTAAATCCTGAGACTGTTGCAGACCTTGCGGTAGATGATGAGGGCTTGTGGCTCCTATTTATCCCTACTGACAGCGAACCAAACATTAGCCTTGCAAAGATGGACACCGCCACGCTCGATATAGAGCAAATCTGGGACACCCGTTGCCCGCGGGAGAATGCAGAGGCGGCTTTTGTAGTCTGTGGGACCGTGTATGTCGTTTACAACACCCGCCTGGCCAGCCGATCTCGGATTCAGTGCGTGTATGACGTGAATGACATGATGGTCAGTGAAGAGGCTCCTCTGCTTTACTTCCCCAGGAGGTACGGAGCACACGCTAGTCTGAAATACAACCCAGAGGAGAAGCAACTTTATGGCTGGGATGATGGCTACCAAATCATTTACAGGGTAACAATAAAGAGGAAACTCTTGGCTTGAACTCTTGGTTTCATGTTTAGAAAAATTGAAGGATGAAAAAAGAAAATGTCTTTAATCTGTTCACAATATATTTGGTTGAAAATTAATAATCTGTGTTTTTATTTTGAGAGTTTAGTTGCTGCGCAACAAAGGGTTTAGTAATGTAGATACCATATGTGGTTTGTGACACAAGAATCCCCCCCTTAACTTGATATACAGTAGTTGACATTCAAAGGTTCCCCACTTTCCTTGATGGGCCATTGTCTGGACCTTGGCTGGTCCCCTACAATTCCTTTTTAAACATCAATCTTTGTACTAAAATATTGTTTCTGTCATGATTTGTGAACATTAAGATCTAAAAAGAAGCGTTATCTGCTGGTCAGACCTTATTATTCAGTGAAAGGGTGGAGTCAGAGTAAAAAAATATGCACGCCCACTACTGTACTCTAGTGTAAAAAAAATTTGTTCACATTTCTATTCTATTTCTAATGTGTCTCATTTAAAGGGATCCAGAACTAGTTGAACACAATGGCTTAAATATGTTTTATTAACTGAAAAACTGCAGAAATTTATTCAAAAATGATATTTCCTTTGTTAATTTTTTTTTTGCATGGAGGTCTCAATATTTTCCCTGTGCAGGTCATGCTGGGTGGATGATGTGGTCTGAGTTGAAAACTACAGAGTAAGACAGGAAGGCTAACATGACGAAATTAGTTTTCATCCTATGCTGGTGAAGATTCTCAGTCATCCAGGTCATTGTCATTCCAAGAAAGTAAAAAAAAAAAAAAGAAATCCACTGGACTTTGTTTCTAATTCCAAAGCAAGTTTCCAAAGCTTTTTCAAGCTTTATTCAG
>NW_015151250.1:161510-165124 GCF_000732505.1 Cyprinodon variegatus | reverse complement strand
ATTGTTTTTTTACTTTTTTGGAAAGGTTTTATCTACTTTGACTGTAAATTTAGCCTCAGTTTCCATTAGGCGTTATATGTGAGATATCTGTATGAAACAAACGTGATCAACTTGTGAATAAATGTCTACTATATTAACTAGAGCTAACAGCATAGCAGAAGCTAACATGAAATCAAAATCAAATCAGAAGATAATGAATGACTGAATGAAGATAATGATTAACTTTGAGACTTGAAAGTTGAAGGTTTGGAAATATTCTTAACAAGAATATTTAGAATCTGAGTTTGACTCAAAGCTCAAAGATTAGGTCACACTGCTTTTGTGTCCCAATGCAAATTTGAATGCCTTGGAACTTTACTTTCACAGGTTTTCCACAGGTCAATAAAAATCATTAAAAGTAATTCAATTATTATTTTTTTGAATTAAGGCCTTAATTGGCATTAAAATGTATTAAATGTTTTAAATGCTTTATTAAAAAAAATACACAAAAAATCAACAATTTCTTCTGATATATAAGATATATAAGATATAACTGGTTCCACGTGTTTGGGCAGAACTGCTCACCGTTGACCGTAAAGCCCTATGCTTGGAAAAGATGTTTGAGGCAGAGAAAAAGCTAAAAAAAAATGCGAAAATGCTAATTTCATCAAAAGCGGGAAAAAAAAGAAAATGAGGAATTCGGGACATGGATGCAGCCTGCCAACAGTAAAGATGACGAAGGATTTTGCCATGCTTTTTACACACACACACATATATCAACACATTCTTATTATCAGTTCACATGAAATCGTACGAAAAGTTATGCACAGTATTTCGTACGTTTTTGATGTTTTTCCTCGAAAAAACACATCAGTGCGCATGCGCAGCCAGACAGACAAAAAAAAGCAGATCCGCTGACGGACATAAAACTGGGAAAAACAGTGCAATAATTACTTCTTCATGTCTCTAACTAGGTTGCTTGCTGTTTTGTATCTTAGGGTTAGGGTTAATTGTATGTCTTGTCTCGAGGCAATACGTAAAAATACGACGAAATGCGACGAAAAAAAATTGTGGATCTATCTATATCTTACTAAATAATGTCTATAAAATTAGTACAATCCTTTTGATTCTACCCTATTTTATATTGCCTTTATTGGCATTGAGGGACTAAAATTCCCACTATTTTACTGAATGTAAATGGGATCATTAGTTATTGTTATAATTGCAATGTTCTTTAATTGTTTTTGGTTACCACAGTGTGAAACAAAAGTCCGGTTGTCTGTCTGTGGTTGCCATGACCCGAACGACTGAGAATTTATACAGGCTTGTTTCTAGTCATTTATTGAAAGATTCTTTCAGGTGAATCTCATTTTCAAAAGGAAATTTTTTCCATATTCTTTGAAATATTAATACTCCGTAATGAACTGGCACATTTAAATGTGATAAATAAAGAGATAAATCTAAAAAATCTACAAGGGGCAATCCAATAAAAAAAAAACAAAAAAAAAAAACCTAAAACTAACTGCTGTCAGTTTGCCATTCTAACCTCTGAGGCGAGATAGTCTTCATCAATCCAGGAGGTTCATCAACATAGATAGAATTGTTAGTTAAAAATTAAAAAACATATCCTATAATTTGTGTAGAGAAGGTGTGCTGGAGTATTTCTTCTCCTATGTCAGGAAAAGATCGAGATCCAAGAGGGATGCACAAATGAGTAAAAGGCTAATGGGGAATGTATGGGAATGAATTCCTTCATTGGACAACATTCCTATTTTGTTGAAAGTCTTAACGGGAATAATGCTATTAAAAAGACTCTTTTTTGTAGAAATCTGTAGTTAATTTATTCCAGTATAAAACTGGAAAAGGCTGGCTAGCTTTTGAACTGCTTTTTATTTTTTTCAATTTTTTTAATATATTGTATAGTACAGAATAGGGAGACCAAAATGTATTAATAGATGACGAGTCTTTGGTCTGTGAATTCTCCTTAGGTTTATTTGCATGATGATATTCAGCCAGTATCTGCTTGTTAAGCCAGAGGAGATGTTGTTTGTTTGTCTCTAAAACACGCATTACAGAAGCCCCCGTTTTGTTTTTTTTTTTTTTGCATAAGTCTTTTAATCAAAGAAAAGGAAATCATGTCACAGAATACATCACGCTCCATGGGAGAAAACACAACAAGCAATGTTTCTGATGCTTATTTTTTTTTGTTGAGAATTTCAAACAAAACGAGGAAATGAAAACCTGTGGTGAAAATACTGTTTTCTATTTCAGTTTTACTTTATTACACATTGGATCACTGAGTTTAGCAAGAACTCATTTGTCTTCAACAACATTTCTATCATTACAGATACAAAATCTTTAATAAAAAATTTCAAACCTTGGAGCTATTTTAACATTTGGAAAGAATTACAAGATCATATCAACAAACAGTACAATAATAGGCAAAGCTAGAAGGTCTTTAAAACAGTCCATAAAATGAGGCAATCGATCTAACAGGTTCCACCATAGATGAAAACACACCACATTGTTGGAGGAATATCACCATCATAAAATACAATTTTTATTTTATATATATATATAAAAGGAGCGGAAACAACACAATAAATCACCCACTTGTTTAGATAGTAGAAATCTAATAATGCCATTAGTCTAAAGTGATTTTCAACATTCAAATAATTGAATTACAGCAGAGTATTGATGCTATGGTAGAATACGTCAAGCATGAACAATGCAGTGACTCATTCTTGCTCTAAAAGGCGCCAATTAAAGAAATGCCACCGTTCTGTTGATGCAGACCTGTCCACCCAACAGCTTCCCCCGCTCTGTCATCTTAGTCTTTCAGTTTAACACAGAAGTGCCAAACGACTCTCTTTGGGTATATTTATCCGTTAAGGAAATGTCTAAAACAGACCTTTCAAGGTCTGCAGAATCCATCTGTTTATGTCTTCATGTCTGGCTTCGATTTTCCCATGACATACTCTGCATGACGTTAGGTTAAATGCATCTGTACAAACTGTACCAAACTGTAATCTGCGATTGTTGTTAAGCAGCTGTCCCGCCAGGTATCATTTCCAGTTTGCAGCTTCTTGTGTTGCGTTCTAAATGTGCTAATGAGGAGCTCCACATAAAGTACTGCTTCTGGAAGCTCAAACTATAACAACCTAAAATTGGATTAAATGACACCTGAATTAAATATTTCATTAAAAACAAAGACATTTCTGTTAGTTTTTTTTCTTTTAAAGCATTGGTTGAGAACAAGCACAGAACAGAGATGTACTGTAGAATATCCACAATGCCATGATCATTTACAATATAACCATTTTCAGTTTTGAAACATAAAACAGTCATTAACAAATACAAACACAAGAGAAATGTGAATATATCTTACAGCTGTAAAGTTTTAAAAATCCACTGCCTGTCATGTCACTTTGCTAACAAAAGACACCATAGCAATGGTTATATGCTGAAACTAAAACTGAACATGCAGACCATTAGCCTTGTGAGACCATCCTGATCTCGCGAGCTTTCAAGGTTTCACTCACAAATCAGTCTGGAGACTCTCCGTTAAAGAAAATTTGGAGCCGTTCACCAAACGAACGTCCAATCAGCGTTGGCTTTGAGGCGGGTTGAGGTGT
>NW_015151250.1:155997-159820 GCF_000732505.1 Cyprinodon variegatus | reverse complement strand
TGAGCTATATCTGTAGTTATGCTGCTATACACTTAGAATGCTGGAGGACATAGCGGCTACTTTTCCAAACTCTGCCACATTTAACTTTTATTCTCTAATTTAACATGATTTGTTATTTTAACTTCTAATTTCATGTTCTTGGTGCTTTTTTTCATCCTAGTAGCTTAATCTGGCCTCGCACTCTATCCAGCTGTGACATCATCCTGGAGGGAGGCATCAGCTGGCCTGCTGCTATCAACAAGTTCAATTATAGATGATAGAATTAGCCTTGTTTCTCTCCTAGACATAGCTATGGGCAAAACATTTTACTATGTCTAACTACTTGTACTCTTCAGACAACTTCAGAAAAATATATATACCATTTCCAAGATGCTAAATGTTTTGATTACTACTATCTACAACCTTTGAATGGATCGACTTTTAGACCAACAATTTAGAAATGATATTGTTACTCACTTAATTTAATAGTTTTTATGTAAATAGGCGTATTTCATCAGATGTTTTCCTTTTTCTGTTTATGTCTTCTAAAAATAATAACCAGCTAATATTTAGTGCTTGAATAGGTTTATCTGCTCAGATAGCCTGATGCAGTCAGTTTCTAAATAGATATGCTGCTCCTAAAACATCAATTGTAGTTTTAAAATGTTCATGGTATTTATGTCTAGGGCTCATTAAAATACCACGCCCTAGCTGTGTGCCTTTCTTGGAATCCTGAACTTTGAAAACTGAAAATAATGTGCTCATTTTGTGATCTACTGTTACCTATATTAGCAAGAACTAATACCATAAGCAGAAGCTAACATGAAATCAAATAGTCAATAAAGTGACAGTGAAGGTCGTTCTATCTCTCTTCTATTATCTCTTCTATCTCTGAGAAAATGTTTTGATCCCGGTGCTAACCGTAAACGGCCTCACAACATTTTATTTAAATGTATTTAAACTAAACAGCTTAAAGTATTATTTTATTTACAATTAAAATAAATATTTCTGAGATAAACTCTTATATTACAGCTGAACATTGATTTTTAATTAGAATTTGAAGACTTATCAACAGTATCTTGGCCAATTTATGCTGTTTTGGAACAGTATATTTCTGAAACCTACTTACTCATAACTCGATGAAGCAGGTCGCACTGGAAAAGCCAGAGATGTGTCTTTGGAAAGTCTTTTTTTTATCATACTATGTAAGTTTATGGATATTTTCTATTAAGGCAATATGTGCCATTTCAGTTTGACAATGAAAGTGTATATGTGACTCAAATTGGGGATAAACTTACATCAGAAGACAGATTTTAATATCACCAGTAGATAAACATTATTAGAAATAGGAACTGTACAGTGGAAAAACGATGTAGAAATAAGTCAAAATTTCTTAAATTGAGTGTATTTACCTTTAATTTGAGTAGGTAAATGAGAGTTTGCCAATGGAATTAGTGTTTTTGCTCTTAAAATAAAATATTTAGATAATATACACTTGAAATAAGACAATGTAATTGTGTTTTCTTGTTTTAAGTGTAAATTGTCTTGTTCCATTGGCAAAATGTCTCTTTTATCTCCTCAATCCAAGAAAAAATGCACTTATTCTCAGATTTTTTCCAGACTATGTTGCACTGCTAAATATATAAGGAAGACAGAAGCTCCACTGTGGGATGATTCAAGTTAGTAACAGACTTGTTTGTTGACTAGTTTAAAACGGTTCTCAGTTTCAACTTAATGTGGAAGTCTTACCAAAACCAATAAGTGACATAGCAGGCATTAAAAAAAAATAAATAAAAAAATCCCCCTTATCTAATGAAATCCTTCCACATATTCAGTTTGGAATTGGAACATTTTTAAGCATAAGAACAAAACTTATAATTTACTACAAATCCCAACACAATGAACCAATTTAACATTTAGTGAATTAATAGACATAAAAAGTTGCATCTGTAAAAAGGGGAATATTGAAACCTTATTCTTTTCTTTTCATCACCGACATTGTAATGAATTCAAAATCTCTTTTTTTGTATTCTATCTTATCATTTATTATTCTATAAGCAAAACCGAATACAAAACACCAGTACATAAATATATTTACATCCGCCAACATCGTTAGCAAAAAAAACCTACAGTAACAGGTAAACGAAAAGGCTTTTTTATTGTCTATGTTCTTATTTTGGAAGAAACGGAACACCAAAGTGATAAAGAAGGTAAGAGTGATAAAAGTGTGCTTGAAATATCCCTGCTTAGATATTTGGATCTCTCTTCATTGACAGCTTTACTTGTTTTTACTCACATAAAAAAAAAAAAAATAGTAAAACTGATGTGTCTTCATGATGTTTTACAAGTTGTAAAACTTAAGAGGAACCAATTTATTCCACTCTGGTCCTCTGAATGGTGATCTTTTGTTTTTATTTTTTTGTTTTTTAAACCTATACAAAACTTTTAACTACTTGAGTTTATAGCCTAACCCATTAAGATAATCATATATGAACTATCTAACAAAAACATCTAACAAAAAAATATAGATCTAATGTTAATTCAAGAATGCAAAAATAAATGTGAGTGAAGCATAAACTTCTAAAATAGCTTTCTTTTAGATCATCTCCTTTTTTTTCTTCCTTGGCAATATATGAACTCAGCTTCCCGTTGAGAAATATCCACTGCTTTCATGGAGTGATATTCGACAGGGCTTTTTCTCCATCAAAGAGACTCCATCAATCAAAGTTGCAAGTCCTTTGTAAGGACATCTAGCTAGATTTACCTCAGCGTAGACAAATCAGCAATCAATGTCTGCAGACATGATCTCTAGCCAATCTCCTAGAAAACAACCCTAGCTTCGGGCCATCGCACCAGCCACGTCGAGAAAAGCCTGAGCTTCACACAGCTGACATACAGAAAGTCCTATTTCAGTACTTGGGAGTGCTCTGGGACTAGACTGGAGGAAGTGAGGGGTGTGGGGATGAGAGCGAGTGAGAAGGGAGAGACAGTGGGATTGTGTTTCTCCTCAAGCACACAGACAGGAAGTGAATCAGGAGGAGGGAGGAAACCCCTTCTGGGCTGCTGGGTCACAGGTAGCTCATCTCAGGGACTAGCAGGGGGTCTCGGTGAGGGGCAGGAGCCCTGGCTGTCAAAGCTGGCAGTTCTCGCCTTCCACTGTGGGACAAAAACACAAAGACAGTCATTCATTCAGGATATTCAGCAGTAGAAGCTTCTGTAAAAGAGCAGAAGGGAAAAACTGCTAATAATAATTCTTCCAAAACGAAGAACCTTGTGTTTATTGTGATTCCTGAACGACGTCAAATCCAAAGCCGATGCATTTTATGTCAAATCAGAAAAAAGTATTTTAACTAACAGGACGTTACCACAGTGTCAGCGTTCTTAAAATAAACACTAAATTTTGATTCTTCTAATATTGAAGTGGTTAAATGGTAAACATGTACTTATATACCACCTTTAAGTCAGAAGAATTGACCAAAGCGCTTTCCACTACAGTCAGTCATTCACCCACACACATTGATAGTGCCCTGTGGCTCACTGACAGATGTAAGGATGGCACACGGGCTCCACCAGGCCCTTTGATCGCAGTAGGAAATGCAGGTGAGGTGAAGGGACAACATTTGAACTCACAACCCTTTGGCTGCAGGGAAAACTCCTGCATCTGACGCTACTTTCACCCCAAAACTTGATTTCTAACACTTATGATACCTTAATTCTGCATTTTAAGAAATACATTTGATCTGTCATCAAAGCTTGTTGGGATTTGGACTATGTAACATAGAAAGAATAAATTAATACTAATAATGATAATAGTTGAACTTTATTGATCTCACATTGGAGACAT
>NW_015151250.1:153618-154085 GCF_000732505.1 Cyprinodon variegatus | reverse complement strand
TCTGTTAGTACGTCATATGCTTCGTTGATCTGATTGGTTTATTTGGCCCGTCTATCACCAACATAGGCCAATCAGCTAACCAGTATCTTCGCCCCTTCCCAAAATTACTTCAGCGGAAGGTTTCCAGATGGATATGCGGAGCAAATCCATCTGGCGGAGTCAGGTTAACTGTGTGGTGTCCTGGGAGCAATGTGGGGTTAAGGGTTTTGCTAAGGAACCCAGAGTGCAGGCTGTAGGGATCGAAGAGGGTACTTGCAACCTTCTCAGAGCAAAGACACACTGCTCTTACCACAAGGACCCCCAAATTGATGGTGAGATGGAGCGGGGACCCCCTAATTATATATATTAAATGATATTGTATTATATCAAACTGGTCCTATAGTCACTCTATTACAGATGGAGTCATATAACGAAATTTATTTCTCCCTGGGATCATTAAAGCATTTTTGATTCTGCTTCATCGTTGA
>NW_015151250.1:150689-152581 GCF_000732505.1 Cyprinodon variegatus | reverse complement strand
ACAAATCTAACAAGAAGATAATAGTGACTGCATGGTACCCAATGCTGACATGTTTAAAACTGATGTTCATAAAGCTAAAACAATCTTTATTTCACTAAGGGTTTAAAAACGAATGTAACAATGCTGTTTAGGAATTTTCTGATATGCTTATTAAATTTGATTAACAAAATATGATCAACTTTTATATTGAGTCTCCTAATATCTGTTGGCTACTAGCTCTAGCCTGACTGAATCTAGCCTAAGAGACTGTCCTTCAATATGGTTTTCTCACTGGAAAAACAATCTAGAAATAAGTAAAAATTTCTTACATTTTGTGCATTTATCCTTAATTCAAGTAGCTAAAGGAGAAAGTTTGCCAATGGGATGCGTATTTTTACTCTTAAAATATGTTAATTAGATAATATGCACTTGAAACAAGACAATGCAATTCTGTTTTCTTATTTTAAGTGCAAATTGTCTTGTTCCATTGGCAAAATGTCTCTTTTACCTTCTTAATCCAAGAACAAATGCACTTATTTTAGGAAAAAATGACTTATCTAGATTTAGATTTTTTCCAGATCTTTTTTCTGTTAAGTAGAGCGCTTTACCCAGACATAGAACATTTCTTCAAGGAGAATCCCTACAATCTTACGCACCTCCTTCTCAGATTTCTTGGACTCCAGGAGGGGATGCCAGTGTGCAATAGGCTTCCGTGGATAAGCCAGCATTTCATTCCAGTGGTCCCTGCCAAGTCCCTCAGCATGGCTTCCAACCCTCATCACACCAATGATCTCATTATGTCCCACCCTGCGGAGGCACAAGCATGTGATATAATGAATAAATCTGATTTAACTTGATGCAACATCTCAAACATGCCTTTTTTTTTTAAATTGCACAAGGGCCCGCTTGTAATCAAAGGAGACAACGCTGATTGCCCATCCCATTTCAACTGATGTAGCTGGTTGTCTCTGTGGCATTTAAACCGAATCGTTTTGGAGAAATTACACCTGATATTTGTTAATAATTCAATTAACTGAATAAATGTCAATTTTCTATTCTTTGAAAAATTCCATGATTATTAAGACGACCTGATAAGGTCACTTCATGGTGCCAGGGTGTGAATACAACATAAAAGGCTAAGAATGAAATTCTGCAGGTAGGCTATTCACCCCCTTTTTTCAACTGAGGAACAGGAAAAGAAAAATACCCACAATCTGACCTTTAACATGCATGCTCTCATTCTGTCAGCTGTCTGCACTCCAACCATTCCTTTCATATTTCTTGGACAGAGTCACATTCTATAAACACAAAGCACCATATTACACTGCTTTTGCTCTTAGCTTTTGTCTGAAATATAGCTAACTTTAGCATTTCCTGCACTGAATTGTAAATATTATGGAGTAAATTTTGCTTCCTTGCAATTGCAAGAAAAGAACACATTTTATAAATTAAAAATGTGAAAAAATGCAAAAAAGTAATACATTTAAAACAATTCTTAGGTAACGGTTTTGAGAGTAACTTTGTTTTTATTCAGCTTTTGTTCTTAAAAGATCTTTTTAAAACATTTTTTTCTAAATTTCTTGTACTGATTTTAAATTTTTTAATTTTATTTTTCAAAATTTTCTTTCAGACTTAGTTTTAAAAAGTGTATTATTTTCAAACTGTTTATTTCTGATCACATTCCCTTCCCTTTTGGGAGGGCTTTCCTCTGGACGCAAAGATGCGTTTTTATTCGTTTGCATCGATGTTAGCAACAATATTTGTATTGAGGTTAAAGAGAGGAGAATGTGATCTGTAAATACTATTTGAAAATTGTATTAATATAAAATATGTCAAAGAAAATAAAGTCAAAAAATATATAAGAAAGAACGATAGGAAAAAATGTACAAAATAAAATAAGAACAGCAAATTTA
>NW_015151250.1:146469-150407 GCF_000732505.1 Cyprinodon variegatus | reverse complement strand
ATTGTCTTTATACTGAATTGTGCTATACAAATAAATTTGCCTTGCCTTGCCTTGCCTATTTAAAGCCAGAGAAACTATAAACAATGAAATATCCGCTGGGCTGCGGCCATAAACACCTCAGTTATAGATGATACAGTTAGGCTTTTAACGTCTAGTCCTGTTTCTCTCCTAGACATAATAATGGGTACGGCGTTTACTGTGACTAGCAGTATGTGCTTTCATCACCTTTGCATGAAAACCCACTCAGGGCTTGTCTTCTTAAAGCCAGCATACACTGTGCGTTTTTTGGGCGATTTTCCAGTCGTGCGAGAATCTTTTGATCGGGCCGCGTTTTAAGCCTGATCGTGCGTCGTAAGTCGTGTAGTGTATAGGGGGTAACGAGCGGCGATCGGCCTCTCATGACCACCTCCCGATCAGGAATCGTGAGGTCGAGGGAATATCAAACATGTTTGATTTTCTCCCGACCGTCGTGGGCAAATGGCTCAGTGGGCATGCGCAAACAAGGATTCTTCTTTTTATTCAGCGTATTCTCATTATCAGTTCGTATGAAATCGTACGAAAAGTTATGCACAGTATTTCGTACGTTTATGACGTTTTTTTCGTCGTATTTCGTCATATTTTTACGTCTTGCCTCGAGACAAGATATCCTTGCGCATGCGCATCTTACGCACCATTCAATAACATAGAATTTAACATACAATTAACCCTAACCCTAACCCTAAGATACAAAACAGCAAGCAACCTAGTGAGGATCTGCTTTTTTCGTCTGTCTGGCTGTGCATGCAGGAGGAAAAAAGTACAAAAACGTACGAAATACTGTGCATAACTTTTCGTACGATTTCATACAAACTGATAATGAGAATACGTTTTATTCTGCCTCTCAGATGTAAACACAGCAGTGAGGCAGGGGTGCAATGAGTGAAATGCAGTTCTTTCTTTAAAATAAACAGACCATAGTAGCCAAGTTTGCTAAGCCATGTCTTTGTCCAAATACGTTGTCGCCTTTTCTTTTTAGGGCTTTCAGCACAGAAATGCACAAGGCAGTGCGTTTCACTATAGTGAGCTTAATATTCCCCTTCTACTTGTCTTGCTTCCTGATAAACGCGTCAGAGCAGCTCTATCTCACTGCGGAGCTGAGTCCGACGTGCTTTTTAGTCGTACTGTGAGCAGGTAGATCGCATGAGAGCGTCGAACCGAACATAAATCGTGAGCTGTGATCTCACACTGTACAGTGTGAGCGGCAGTTGCGTGCGTTAACTGAAAAAAATCGCATAGTGTACGCCCGGCTTAACTGTTGACTTAGTTTACCTTTACTTTTTTAAACCACAAAGCCTTTATAGATCAGTGCTTCTGTGTTCTTCTTGTATGTCTGCTGCTCACTTTGAACCCCAGCCAACCTCAACAGAAGGCTACTCATATTGAGTCTGGGTTTGCCGGATGTTTCTTCCTGTTAAAAAAGAGATTTTCCTCTCCACTGTCACTGCATGCATGCTTGTTGCTAGGGATTGCTAAAGAGTCCTTGACACCATTCAAGTGAATACTGTCGCTAGCTACATCCTCATTGAGGAGGAGAATTTCCTGCAAGTCAATGACTGGATGCAATCAGGTGGTTGTCCTTAGAAAACCGTTAATCAGACTGACTGAATGAATCGTCTTGAGATGACATGTGTTGGGAGTTGGTGTTAAGTTAAATAAACTTAATTGAATTGAATATGTGTCCATGAGTGATTGTAAGTAATACTCTCTTACAAACCTGCTATATTAAACATGTTCAAAATAATTTTATAAATGAATAAAACAACAAAATATCAAGTTCGTATGAATCTTATTGCTCTAAAATGATTAAATTTAACAAGAAAGAAAAAGAGTACACTGACATTTTGGCAACCATGATCTTCTTTGTTTTTTATCATGTTAACCATCAAGTAAAAATATAATTTATTTATCAAGCTATAGAATAAACATACAAATCGTAGTCCATCACAGAGATGTGCAGGCTGACATGGTCCATACTGTCTGGAGGGATGTCGAAGATGATGGCTTCATTATAGGTGGGATTCAGGGTGTTTTTTTTAATGCTCGTTTTCTTCTTTTTTAAACGCCTGCCGTCACAAATGAGCGATACTTTAACATAGGGATCTAACAAGGGGAAGAGAGGAAGAAAGAAAGGAAAGAAACCATTAATTCAGCATGTTTGTTCATCTTATTTCCACACCAGCAGAGCAGTAACAATCAAGACAAAGCTTGAATGTTTTTCCACAGCAAAGGATCATCCCTTCTGGATTTGATAAACTGGTGCATCAATGTTTTTACTAAACAAAAAAGCAATGCTGGAGGACCTGGTGCCAGTAATGTGCATCAAAGTGACTCACCGCCGTGCGTTAACAAAATGGATGCAAGGCCAAAGATAGCTCCCAAATAGCATCACTAAGAAAGCTTCCTGAATGCTGAATTTGCTCTTCATTTGTGAGTGATAAATCACTGCACAGCATCCATCAAGCCAGGTTTTAGTCATTTATAAGCTGCTCTGGATCCATAAACATGTTGGATATGCTGGGAGGCACAATACAATAGATCTAAGTTTACAATGAACAGACTGCAAAAGCTCTGACAACTCAGGGAATTAAAGTTGTGAGTCACATCAAAACTGTGAAATGTCATTAAATGTGTGAGGAGGAAAAAGGAACCACATTTATTCCGAATAACACTTGAACCCTGGCATTTAAAGCCTAATAAATGTCACATTTCACAAGTGATATCCCAATCGTAGGGGAAGGTTTAATAGAGAAGTGAGATGGCACTCCATTAAAATAAGAGACTGCCTGAAACTATTTCTTGTCAAAGTTGTAATTTTGCAGGTGCAGGATAATAATAAGCTGAAACAATCTGAATTCGCCCACTCAAACTACCGTCCATGGATTCTTTATTTTCTCTGTCATCATTACAAATGGGAATTAAAAGGAAGATAGTTTATTTTGACTCGTTGTCATTGTCAGTGAATCATACAAAGAGAACACGACTTACCCGAGTACCCGGTGATGTCCATAGCCTTGAGGTTCCTGCACTTGATAACAGTAAGTGTGAGTCTGCCTGCAGTGGGCAGGTAGCACAATGAGAACATGATCTCCCCAAGGTCAACGCTTTCCTTTCAGAACACAAACAGACAAAAAAAAACAGCTTTACATTCAGCCCAAAGGTTTCAGTTCATAGCAAACAACATATTTGTGTGTATATTCATTTTAAATACAGGATTTTGAGAGATTTTGGCAAATTTTTAAATCCTAAGTCGGAGTATATCAACAGTGAAGTATGGTTAGGGAAAAATATTGGACCCATGTTGAATCCTGACATTTAATTCAACTATAACTTAAATGAAATCAATATTGATTCAGCCTTTATTTACATTTGTATCTATATGGAGGTAAATTTAGGCCATAAAGTTTATTCAATAGAAAAAAAATTAACCTGGAAAATTTAAGTTAACCAGGTTAACTTAAACTTTTCAATACTTTTGAACAAACTTTATGGACCCAAGTCAGCTCCTGTATACTGACTTACAGACAGACAAACAAACATAAACACACACACAAATTCGTCTAAAAACATAATATCTTTGAAAGAAGTATCTACCCTGTAATTTCTCGAGACCACATATGCTCACGTACACTAACAGGTGTAAACACGTAAAAAATGAATATCCAGGTTTTGTCACCCGCTCTGTTCCATGATGTTTAAGGATCTCGAGCAATGTTAAAAAAAAAAAAACAAGCAATGTTTAAATAAAAAAATGATAATAAAGGCCTGTAGTCTGATATCTACAGAA
Source organism: Cyprinodon variegatus (assembly GCF_000732505.1). Lineage (NCBI taxonomy): Eukaryota > Metazoa > Chordata > Actinopteri > Cyprinodontiformes > Cyprinodontidae > Cyprinodon > Cyprinodon variegatus. Next base: position 146,584 of record NW_015151250.1, on the reverse strand, counting down.
GAGGATTAGGGCCACTGAAAAAAAATGTTTGATTTCTGATTTTTAAATTTTTTTTCAGTTTAACATGGGAAAAAAGTCAGAATTCTGACTTTAATCTCAGAATTCTGACTTTAAT
>NW_015151250.1:140482-146006 GCF_000732505.1 Cyprinodon variegatus | reverse complement strand
AAAGTCAGAATTCTGACTTTTTTCCCATACTATACTGAAAAAAAAAAAAAATCCAGTTAACTTTTTTATTTTTTTTTTTTTCAGTGGCCCTAATCCTCTTCCGTAGATATCAGATGCTGTTCCTCAAAACAGGAAATCTTTCTAAAGGAATTGGTAAAGATTAGAGATGCACCAGTTGGGTTTTTGCAGGCCAATATGAAGTTAAGGTTTTCTATGAGATCTAAAGACCATAATATACTGTACTTTACAAGAAGCAAGCGGTTTTCTCTAGTTCTGAAGGTGGCAAGAACAAGAAAAAAGTTTGTTTTGACTATTCTTAGTTCAAGAAACACTCAGCTGAAACATACTGCCCCAATAACACCTACTAATGAAGATGAAGAGCCAAAAGTAGAGGAGCAGACAGAAATAGGAGCTCAGGGTGTGCTCTGGCACTATTTGGAAAAACTATGAACACCGGGAGTGTGTGGTGCTGCAGGGGTGGGACTCTCCCTCTAAAATAAATAACTTGTAATAAATATTTCAAGTGAGCTGAGATGGCATGACTCTCAAATCACCACGGTTGAACTGTGAAACCTCAGTGGTAAGTTAGGATACTTGAGGCATTTCTGCTTTTTCAACCTAAACGCATCTATCCAAATCTATCTAAATCTTGTCCAGAGTACAACAGTGTGAGAAAAAATGTCTTCCAAAACGTGCCCAGAACCAGCAGACTACTTCAAGGCAGTATTGAGAGAACAATATAACTTAATAAGACGAGGGAGCAAGAAGAAAAGTATCAATGTTGTGCCAGTTAGTGCCTAGTTAAAAAAAACGAGCTCAAAGTTCAGTTCACATGGATGAAAATGAACTAGCTCACACTCATAGTTCACTTTTTCAAAAATTAACTAAGTTCACAAACCTATAAATGAATTGGTTGTTAGGTCCTGTTGCTCATTATTCTCTGAGTGGACGGCGTTCTTGTTCACGTTCATTAATTCAAAACTGATACATTCTGTTCGCCGTTTACTAAAAATACGAACGTAATTAGTGAACGTGTTCATACACAACATTGGTTCTCGTGCAGTATGTTGCAGGTTCTGATAGATAAATTGAGTTCAATAAACCAATTATGTAGTTAAGGTGATTTCTTAAAAGGTACATAGTCACATTTTTTAAATTTTTAAAAGGTACATAGCAGTAATTCATTGGAATGTCAAACAAAGTGTGAATGAAAGATTACCCGGTCCTGCTGGCTTATTATTTAATATTTTTGTGTTTTACTCTTTGTTTTTTCATAATCTTTTTAGTAAATAAATGATAATAAATGATCATTTATTTAGTAAATAAATGATAATTTTCATGCGCGCAGGGAATAAACAAGAAGTAGCCTACCTCGGCTAAGCCATTTAACACAAGCAAGGAAAGTATGGAAACACGAAGAAAAGTCCAAAAGCCATTGGGAAAAAATGTTAAAATAATATTACACTTCATACGGCAAGGCAACACAAGGCAAGGCAAATTTATTTGTATAGCACAATTCAGTACAAATACAATGCAAAGTGCTTTACATGATTAAAATATAAGAAAATAAAACAGAATCAAAGCAAGTAGGAAAGAAAAAAAAAATAAAGGGGATAAGGGATAAGACTAAAACAATTCTCAAATATAATATGAATGTTGCCGTTCATTGAAGCAGAAGCTAAAGCTGCCAAGGCATTCAGATGTGTCTGCTAAGTTCATGTATAGGTGAATAAATAAATGTCCCCTTTTATTACTGATACTAGTAGCAATGTTATTGTTCGTCTTTACAGTCTAAGTAAAAACAAAAAGATAGACAGACTGACTGACAGACAGAATTTTATTTCCCCTTGATGTTTTGAAAGATGACGTGGAGGATTCAGAGTTGATGTAGATCGATTTATTCAATTACTACTAGTTGTTCTTTAGCCATACCGAGCCGTCTCTTTACTAACACACATTATTGGACGGTTTGCTCTATTTAGTTGTTAACATGTGGCTCTCTGATAGTTCTGGGGTACTACCAGCAGATGGCGACAAGTCTGTTTCTGTCATCTCACCTGGAATTCTATTTAGGCTTAAAAACGCTGGATGGACGATTGTTGTATATTGGTTTAATTTTACTATGATTAAATAAATGATTTTTGATCTTTTTGGTAAAGGCTCAGGTATAACGTAATGAGGCACTTTTAACATTAACTATGATCATAATCATAAGGCTAATTAAACTCAACACTTGCTTGTATAACAAAAATTTGAACTTCATCTGTTTGATGCGAAATATTAGTCAGTTAACTGTCTGCTACTGTTAATTATTATTATTATTATTATTATACCTTTTTTAAACATTATATCTCATTAATGTTTTAATGTAGCGCATTAGCTTTCTCATTCAGGATTGTTAGTCTTTCCGTTTGTGTTTATTGGGAAATTATAATCTGAAAATGAGTGAACAATAATTAACGGTAAGTTAGATGTTAACTCAGACGGAATATATTCATCATTTTTAGGCAAATTACTACATTTTGAAAAGGCAGCCCATGTGTTAGAAAATGATCTGATAATTAAAGAATCATTAGTTTAATGAATGATACCTCATTAATGATGAGTGGTTCTGAATTAACTGTGAACCAGACAACGCAACATTAGCATCAACGTCTTTATGGTTAATAAATCATTTTTAGTGTTATGTCTCCCAGGCAACTCCTCATTCTGTATATTTGTGGACTTAAATGCTCACTATGCAACATTTTTCAGTTAATTAATGTGTTCCATAACGTTTTGGATGATTAAATGAGTCATTTCAGGTTGAACAAAGGTATTCTCGGCCGCCCTGGTGGTCTGTGGGGGAAATACCGCACTTGCAATTGCAGGAGCCCTCGGCCCGCACCCACAGGCTCAGAAGTCTCGCGAGAGTCGGTCTTGCTTTACGGCGAGAACTGCTACACGCCCCCAGTTAAAAGCATGCTCGTTGCTAGCACAGTGGCGATCTTTGTGCAGTTATCATGGTGGAACCAGCGTGAAAACAGCGAAAGCCCATGTCGGAGCAGGCAAGAAAGAGGAAAAGGGCTCCGGACAGAGAGAGGAGTCGTACACGGGTGAACATCGGGCAAGCTTTTTCCGAATGGCGAGAGCTAAAATAAAAAGAAGGCTGCAAGGCTGAGCGGACCTCGCGTTTCTGCTGATGCGATTGTAAGTAACATTGGAATGGTTTCTCTCTCTCTGTGTGCATGTTCATACTTTCACTGTGTTAGTCATTCGTTGCGTTCGCCTGTCTGCTAAGCTCAAAACAACCGCGCCTGGCTTGACGGAGAAACCAGGAGAACAGCTGTGCATATTTACGACAGTGCACTTTTACTTTCGCCCTCTGGGGGGAGCCTCGCTGGAAAATCAACACCGGTTGCATAGTATACCTTTAAATGTTATTGATAAAATACAATTTTACTCTAAAGGTCGTGTCATATTATCAATACATGCATCCATCCTAATCCTGGCAGTTTAAGACAGTTTACCACTGAGTTAGGCCTTCCAAATAGTCCCTACAATGTTTCCATAACTTGTGAAGAAAATACATTATACCAGTGTCATGATCTGCCCTGAGGGCTCACCTTAAATGTTCATTTCACTCACTGACTTACCTAACTCTGTCCGGTTTCCTAATCATCACTCATATCATCCACCTGCATCTATTCCTTTATATTCCGTTCAGCCCAATCTATTGGGGCAAGATCATTGTTTGCTGTTTGTTTATGCCCGTTAGTCTGTCTGTTTAGTTTTTTCCATGATTTATATCTTTGTTCCTGGCGGCTAGGGGATTAAGAGTATTTTTGTGTCTGTATTGTCGCCTAATCTTTCCCTGGTCCTTCTCCGTGGAGCCCTCAGGGTTTTGGCTCGGAACGCAGAGAGAGTTAGTTTTATTCCCGTAAGCCTGGCTCCAAGGAGGAGACCAGTTTAAAGTTTCCTGCAGATATTCTGGTACGATGTCTTGTCTCTGTTTCCCTCAACCACTGAACCGGCCCGTCTGCACCTGATCCTGCCTGTCTGCATCTTTGCGTGTCTGTGTGGGCACACTTCTAGACCCGTTCTGACTCTGAACCTGCCTAGATGCTCTGAGGATCCCTGGAACCCAGGATCTATCTGTTCCTCGGCGGATCGGAACCCCTGGTTGGACTACAGATCCCTGGATCTCGTTCCACAGCTCCCCGCTTCTGTCATGTGTGTCTGTCTTTCCTGACTGTCTCACCTTGAATACTGGGTCCATCTGTCCCGTTTTCTGACAACCAGAGACAGATTGCATAACACATGCATGGATTTGCATGACCTCAATGGCAGAAATGTACAGCATTTTCAAACTGCAGACTTAATGAGATCTAAACAGCCTCAACTTGATTACATTAGGCATTTTAAAACTATATAAGTTATTTGATGAAAGCAATTCATCCACCATGGTAATAACACTTAAAATAAATGTTTGATTTTTTTTCCATAATTTTTTTCAGTTCATGGAGGAAAAGATTAACATACTATAAGAAAAATATGGCTTAAATATGTTAGACTGCAATGACTTAAATGTAAAGCATAACGGGACTGAAATGAAAAATGTGATGTTTTGAATTGATGACAAAATATGTACAATTGGCGGAAGCCATTGTTCTTAATCAAAACAAAGAGTTTTCAAGCGTGGTAACGATAGAAAGTTATTTAAAAACTCTTGATGCTAAAAAAACAGTCTTACGTCAAGCTCTTGTGGCTATTAAGCTGAAAATATAAGAGCAATGGTGCCATAGTTTAATGTAACCAATTATCCAGGAAAGAGAGGTGGAAATTTGAAGATATTTAGCAGTTGGGATTTTAACCTTCTATCGAACATATAAATTGGCCTGCATGTCTAAATATTAACTTTAACTTACTTAAAGTGCTGCACGACTGAGTTAATAGTATTAAGTGGAATGAGTGTCCTGATATCTGCTCTATGTGGGCTCTTAGCCCATCAACACTATTAAGGTCTCTCAGTGTCCTAATCACATAGAATGAGCTTAGGAAGAACTCCAATGATTGGCAAATCCCCAAGCTGCCTGTCTAAGTGCTACAGTCTTAAAGCTACACATACAGCTTCAATCCGATTGCTCTGTTCTGTGAGTATGGGATTCTGCTGGAAGGGTGAGAAGGTTCGCAAATAATGTTAGACAGCAAATATGTCAAGAGCTATAAAAGCATAAACTGATATTTTGTCTGAGAAGAATCATATGTTGTTTTGGAGGATGTCAGAAACATTTCCACTGTGTGTATATATACATTTTATTTTATTTTATTTTTTTTTTGCACCAATTGGGTAGTATATCTAACGTATTCATCACCCAGAAATAATTTCTTTTTCTTAAAGGGGTGCACCATCAGTTGTAAAAATACACTTAATTTTAGGGTTTTTGTTTTAATACAAGTCATGTACGCTAGGTCATCTAACAGTAGCTCCTTCCAGCATAAACAGCAATGAGTATGATTAAAACTTTTCTTTTGAAAATTAATG
>NW_015151250.1:109547-140284 GCF_000732505.1 Cyprinodon variegatus | reverse complement strand
TGAAAAGTCCTTTGCTTTCAAAAAGAGCTGAAAACATAGGTGAAGGGGGTTTGGTGACCTACTAATATTGATGTTATACTTTTGACATTTGGAGCGCTTCTAAAGTCCCATAAATAATTAAAAATAAATCCAGGATCTGCATCACATCTGCGTGACCTTTATGAACTGCCAGAAGCACATGTCAGCACGTTAGCACTACCGCAAACAAGAATGAAAAAATCAGACTTAAATATCCTATAGTATTTTAATTTGTTTGTGAAAAAGATCAGATATTTTTTGGTAGAGTTTACACATCTACTGTAGTCGCTAGTTCCTTTCTAGATTTTTACACACAGTTGTTAGTCACACTGTCAAATCATTCAATTACCTCTATTTATTAATGTTATTAGCCAGTTAAAATGTTTTGTAATACTATGTTTTGAACAGAGACAGGGGTCAAATTGCTTGAAATCCGTTTTGTATCTACTATCTACAGCACTTTTAATCCTTACCTTAAAGGTTGAGGTTATCAGTAATTATCTCCCTCTAATCCTAGATTCCAAGAGTGCTCAGTATTGATATCTTTTGCACTCATTAAATCTTACAACGTTTTACAACAAACAACAATTACATTTGCTTTTTGTTTCAGCTGAACACTTACCATCTAAGCATTCTTATGTTACCTATCTTGGAGTTGATGCAGAGCAAGGAGTTTTGTCAGAAAATCAATCGATGGTTCAATCAAGTTAGTGTGCCAAGAAAGGCTGCCTGCATTTTCTGCCCACAAAGCAATAATGTTGAGATTATTGGACAAACCCCGAAGAAGTTCAACAACTGAAGCACGCGGAGCTGTCAGATAATGGTACCCTGTGGAGGTGATAAAGTGACAAGGGCTCTGAGGCGCCTAATGTGCTGCCAACAACAAGTAAACATGCCATTCTTGAAGATGGCCTCTAGAAATTGTTCAGAAGTAGCTTTAAAAGTTACTTAGTCTAACATGCACACACACATGCTTATTGGCATCACAGGTCTGTTAAAACATCAGTTAAAACATCTAATATAGACATATAATCCCACCGGAAAAGAAAAAAAACAACTAAATCCAACACTTAATTTGAGGAGATCTAATCAATAGAATAAGAGAACCTAAATAATCTGAATGACACTTGGCCACATTAAATGGAAAGACTTCATTAAAGAAATGTCAAATAGTTTAAGAGACAACAAAAACCTTTATTTGGTTCTAACCTCATAAATTTAAAACGGTTCTGCTGTTAGGGCTTTAAATAGGATCCCCTTAGTCAAATGAGACTGAGCAACAAACACTCCAGCTGCAAAAAAACAAGAATTAAATATGTGAGGAAAGCATCACAGGCCCACTATAATACATTATTGAGTAGATGTAATTTTTTTAAACAACAGGTTCCCAAAATAGAGGTTAGAACCTACCCCATGAAGTCACCAAACACCAAGTGGGGTATCCCAGGGGCATCAATATAATATTTAATAGATAAATGTGAATGTCCCAAGAATTAAATGAATGCACCATGAAATTAGCAGATGTAAAATGTATTAATTTATCCAATATCAATCCATTTTCTACGGCTTTTCCTTCAAGCTCACAGTAGGGCTGTTGCCTATCTCCAGTGGTCTATGGTTAAAAGACATTGTAAACCCTGGATAGGTCACCACACATAAGGACACTGCTGTATATGTCCCCCCAGTGCTAATTCTACATCAGGCTATCTCTGAGTTTCAATCTGCACATACAGAGGGAGTTTTCATCCTTGCTGGGGATTTTAACCAGGCTAATTTGAAGACTGTGCTTCCTCATTTTTACCAACATATGGACTAAGCAACTCAGGGACATAACACTCTAGACTTATCCACTGCCTGTCCTCTGACCACCGATACATCAGTGTCTGGGGCTCTGTGGGGCAATCAAAATATAAGACCAGGTTAGTGAGTCCCACGTTTGTAATCATCCACTTCCAGAAACACATGGTCAGTAATCTGTTGTCTCCTCCTGCAGAAGTTCCTGCTTTAGACACCCACGCTGTTCACTTTGGTTCAGTTTACAATAAACCTGTTTAGAAACATGTTTGTCCGCCTCAAATACTGGATTCTACTGTTCTGAGCTTGAAAGAGATGCAATGTGGCATTGTCCAAATTTATGCCTGTCAAATGCAAATGATAAAAAATAACTCTGGTATTGTTATTATTCCTGTGTTTACTATTTAGGTTCCAATCAACTAAGACTTAACTGTATCATCAACCAAGTATGGTTTACACAGGTGAAAAAATTAGCTGTGTTCAAACGTCCAATCTGACCCTTTAATTTATTCAAACATAAGGGATGCATTCAGGTCAGGCCCCTGCCCCCACCTTGAGTCATTAGATCTGTCATGCTAATTCCAGGACTAAACCAACAGTAAAGCAGGTCAGGGTGTGGATGGAGGGGGCCATGCAGACACTCCAGGACAGTTTTGAATGTTCTGACTGGAACATGTTCAAAGCTGCAGCAACCTATGATAATAATGATAAATATCGATGGGTGTACCATGACTGCGTCTGACTACAGCAGCAAATGCATTGACGACGTCAGCACCACAAGGAACATTGTCATCCAACCAGCGACCCTGGATGACTGGGGAGGATCGGAAATCTCTAACAACACAGAACTCAGCCTTAAAGTCTGATGACAGTGAGGCACTGAGGACAGTGCGAGCCAACTTGAACCGTGCCATCAGATAAGTGAAGCAGAACAACAGACAGAAGATCCAAGATCTCCTCCATGATGTGAGCAACACCAGGAGGATATGGCAAGCTATACAGATAATCACAGATTACAACACACCCTCACCCTCGGTGGGCGTAGCTGATTTGAGTTCCTAAATAGACTAAACAACTTATTTGGAAGGTTTGATGCACTAAACACCACTCCAGCAGTGAAAGCTGTTACACATCATGGAGAGGAGGAACTTTTCCTTGCCACAGCTGACGTGTGGAAGACTCTGAGGAGAGTCAACCCAAGAAAGGCACCAGGTCCCGATAACATTCCTGGTCGGGTGTTCAAGGAGTGTGCAGGTCAACTGACTGGTGTCCTCACAGACATTTCTAACACCTCGCTGGACCGAGCCATAGTGCCAGCATGCTTTAAGTCTGCCTCAATCATTCTGGTCCCAAAGAAGCCTCAGGTCACCTCATTCAATGACTACCGGCCTGTTGCACTGACTCCCATTGTGATGACATGCTTTAAAAAGCTGGTCAAAGAACACATCGTCTCCAGTGTCCTCCCAACATTCGACCCGTTCCAGTTCGCCTACCAACGGACTCCACTGAGGACAGCAATTCCTCCAATCTTCACCTAAGCCCATCACACGTGGAGGAGAAAAACAACCACGTGCGGATGCTGTTGCGGGCCTTCAGTTTAGCTTTCAACACCATCATCCTACAGCATTTGATAGGAAAACTGGAACATCTGGGCTTCAATACACCTCTTTGCAATTGGCTGTTAGACTTGCTCACAAACAGACCTCAGTCCAGCAGGGTTTGAAAGAACACCTCTGATGTCATCACCCTGAGCACAGGCTCCCATTCTAAGAACCCTGCCGTTCACTCTGATGACACAAGACTGCACTCCCAGGTCCACCACCAATCACATCGTGAGGTTTGCAGATGACACCACGGTGATGGGCCTCATCAGAGAAGACAATGACTTGGACTACAGAGAGGAAGTGGAGCAGCTGGTGGGCTGGTGCAGAGAAAACAGCCTGATCCAGAACATGGAGAAGACAAAATAGATAATCTTCGACTTCAGGATGAACCGACCTAACCACACTCCACTGATCATCAACAGCTTAGCTGTAGAGGTGGTCAGCAGTACCACATTCCTTTGGGTGCGCATCACAAAGAACCTCACCTGGAATATGAACACCTCCTCACTGGTTAAAAGGGCACAAAAGAGCTTGTATTTACTGCGGAGAATGAGGAGAGCCCACCTGTACCCACCCATCCTCACAAACTTCTATAGAAGCAGCATAGAGAGCGTTCTGACAAGCTGTCTCATTGTGTGGTGTGCAGGCTGCATTGTTTCAGACTGTAAGAACCAGAAAAGAGTGTGGGAGTGTTGTCCTAGTGGGTTAAAGCAGTACACTTGTGCTCTGAGAAGGTTGCAAGTACTCGGTTCGCCTCCATTCTAGGTACTTGAGCAAAACCCTTAAGCCCACACTGCTTCCCTTATCCCTCTTACAATGAAACACTTTTTGCACCTATTTACAGTTGATCTTGGACTTTTTTTTACATAACTACTCTTGGAGCTCCATACTTGCTCGCCTCCATTGCTTTTCCTTGCTGACCATCTGTACACATGCGCAGTGACATAATCTGCTAATGTTCTTTTGGTAGATATACACAGAAAGGATATATTTACTAACAAAGTGACGAAAAGCAAAGCACTAAGGACAAAAATCACAAACACTAGGCCAGCGGGGAGCTAGCCTCGTGAGACCATCCTGATCTCGCGAGCTTTCAAGGTTTCACTCGCAGATCAGTCTGGAGACTCTCATTAAAGAAAATTTGGAGCCGTTCACCAAACGAACGTCCAATCAGCGTTGGCTTTNTATTTTCGCCCCTTCCCAAAATTACTTCAATGGAAGGTTTCCAGATGGATATGCGGAGCAAATCCATCTTGTGGAGTCAGGTTAATAGGAAGCTGCAAGTTGTCATAAAAATGTTAATTGCAACCAGAGTGAGTTACTGGCGCATACATTTAAAGATTGCTAAGTAACTTTACCATATATCCTTTAAAACAATGGGGTTGGGAATATTTTATTATCATGTGTTCATTTATTAAATGAATAAATCCAAAGGGGAGAAATCCTGCCAATCTTCCTAAGGTGTACCCTGCCTCTCATCCAGTGACAGCTGCAAATAGGCAGCAGCTCACCCCCCACCCCCAAACATCCATGAGAAGAGAAGCAAGTATAGACAATCAATACTTCTGAAAGACAGAACAGGAAAAAGATGATTCTTACACTTGTTGCGTACTCGATGTCCCTCCATATGTTTGTCTCCCTCGAAAGATCAGATGTCTCGAACAAGTTCTCCAGCACCACTTCCCCAATCATATCATGCCGAGAAAATCTGTCAAAGTCAAAGACGCTCATGTGGAGCTTCCTCACAGGCAGCTCGTCGTAAGGCACGGGAAACTGGAAGCTTTCGTTAAACGTGGGGTTGAGCGTCTTCCGGTGGACACGGGTCTGGAACTTCTTACGATCAGGTAGGAGGTAGACCTTGACGTAAGGGTCAGAGGTACCGCACAGGTCCTTGGCTGGTAGGTCTACTGCCCTGAGAATATTGACGATTAATGCCTCATTTTCGTAGTCGTACTTGAGCGAGATGTTAATCCTGCCACAGTTTTTCTCTTTGCCATTCTTGGACGACTCCTCTGAGTCTGAGGCCTTCTGTTGGTAGAGCTCTGGTTGGATGCGACCCAGGCTGGTTGGCTTTTCGTCCCTGTCCACCATGTAGTCATTGCCCAAATCTAAACTGCCCACCTGCATCTGCCTGGGGAGGTGTCTTTTGAAAGAGTTGTGCCTAAAGAGAACAAAACGAGTAAAAAGCGTATAAGAGGATGTAGGGAAAATCTGTGGGATATTTTTAATTAACAAACTCAGACAGACAAGTGTTGACAAAGGGCAGAGGACCAATTTTCACTCCTAGCAACAGACCTGACAACACAGATATCTTGCAGAGAAAGAACATCTAAATACACTAGCCAATTATAAATTATATAAACAGAATTTTTGAATTTAATCACATAGAGCAGAGATTGTAGTAAAGCAGATTACTTTGAGCTCATGGTGAACTGTGTTGCTGACTTCTTTAATGAATAGAAACTAAGGTGTGTTTGAAAGTAGCAAAACATTGTTTCTCTGAGTACATACAAACCTCATGTAAAAATAGGTACATGTGAATATGAAACGTCTGTTTTAAATAAGACCCTTTATGAAACAAAGACCCTTTATGACACAAGCACAGTTTTAATAGTATAAGCAGCTCCTTTGGGACACAATAAAGGGCATCATCTGTTGCAACTACCATATCTACAGTCACGGTAAAGAGATGTTGCATTATAGGCCCGCCTCCCATGATGCAATTGGTCCGGTCTGTTTGAGGCAGGAGAGTGTTGAGCCATGCCAAACTTACATACCCTTGTACGTCAGTGTGGCTGGCCTGGCCACTGATATGCTGTGAGTGAAACTGGCATACAGAGCCAAGAGGATGGATATTGAACACAAACAGTCATATTTCTCCTTAAATCACCTGCTGGATGGTAAGAAAAATGGCCGTTCCAAGAGGACAGTGATTCCAAACAGTCGTCAAAACTGGTTTTGTAATGGATAAAGCTGGCCAACGTCAGCTCTGTTGAATGAACCTGACCTTAGTCCTAACCAATATGGGTGAAATGTTCAATAAAGCATCTTCATTAAGAAAAACTAAAATTAAAGCTTTATTCATTAATTAAAAAAGCTACAATAACTTCATTTCAGCAAAGCAGTTCTTCATAAGCTTATGGAAACCTGTCTAATTAGCCAAGTTTTGACTAAAATGAAATACCTAAGAACATCAATTCCTCTCCGTGTTGTGTCATACTTCTACCCCATTTAGATCAAAAGTTGTGGATCACTTATTGAATAATCTTAGAAATTCTACTGAGCCTAATAGAAAAAAAAAACTCATCCACAAGTCTTATAACACTGGGAATATAAATTTGTGGGTCATTTTTTAATGGGACATTCCTCTACATGCATGAAAAGGCTCAAATTAAGCGTGATGATTTTCAGAGACTTTCAGCATAAGATTCTTTAATAAATGCTGAGTGTTTTTCAAGGGTTTTTAAACATATTCGACCTGGTTGCTAATAACTGTGGAAAAGGCTGTAAAACAGATTTAATAAAAGACTGATATTGGCTTTTTAACCTGCTGCAAACATACTGCAAAATGCTTTCGGTACAACTTTATTTCATTAATTGGTCTGAGGACTCAAATCAGCTATATGACAATGACCTACAGAGAACTGCAACTGAATTATGCTCAACAACCAGAACATACAAAAATTTTGAGAATAAATGTTGAAGTTATTCTCAGGCTGCACTTTGAAAATGTGCTACAGCGTGATTTCTGTTTCCCATTTTTTTTATATTCCAGGTTAAAATAAAGAGACATAATGTAAGTTTTTTTTACTGAAAATATCTTTAAAACAGCCTTTTTATTTGAACCTTTGCGACTAAAACATCGTTTGCAGACTGGCAGCTCATTAGTTCTGATGCATCTATAAGCCAGTAGCCTATCTTCACTAAACATACTTTGGAAGTTCCTGCACTGTTCAGCGATGTGATTTCAATTTGGTATAATCTAGCAAACAATTTAAAGTTACTTTCAAGATGTACAAAGATGATCCAAATCAACCAGTACACAGCTCAAATCAGTCCCTAATGGAAATTATATGTAGGTTGACAAAAAGGAAAAAAGAAAAAAACAAAACTTATTTACGAGCTCGCTACAATAACAAGCAGAAGAGTGCTGCAGTTCTGTGTTTTGGCCACAGGTGGCAGTATCATGAGAAAACTCTGTAATGCCTCTTAAATGGAGCTTCCAACATGCATGTTGTGAAATCAGGATCTATGGAGCGAAAACTGTTACATTATTGTTGCAAGCAAAAGACACTTTGTGTAAATAAAAAATACAATCCAGAAATCAATCTTTGAAAAACATATTAATTGAAGAAAAAAGGTTTTAATAATAACCGTAACTATTTTTTTAAAATTTATTTATTTTTTCTTTTATTCACTTTTGGCGGTGATCATTTCGCTCGAAAAGAGGAGTGAAGATGTATTGCTGCGTGGAGATTAGCAGCAACATTTTTTATTTGTTTGTTTAGGTTTAAAGTAAAGAAAATTTGATCTGTAAAACATAATGTGGAAAGAATGCATTTAAAAAAACATCTTAACTAGAGAAACAATAAGTTATCAAAATAAAATTTCAAAAATATAATAATTTGAAACAAATGAAATAAAAAAAAAACAGCAGAGTTACTCTCAGAAGCATGCTTTTAATTGAAAAGTTTGAATTGTAGTTTGTTTAAATTTTTGAAAAGTGTTTATTGTAATATTTCTATTTCATTTGCTTGCAACAATAATGGAACAACATTTACTCCTTATGTATGCATAAGGAGCATGCAACCTCAAGTGTTTTTAGATAGCATACAAAACATATCTGACTGTTATACAATGAGGTTTGCATGCAATAGACTAACCGTGTGGAGGACGCCGGCTCAGTGGTTTGTCTCTGCATGCGTTGCGTGCGACGTAGGAAGTGCTCCCTCATAGAGAGCTGCACGTCAGCAGGGATGTCAGGGGAGGTACGGCTTATCTTCACCGCAGCCTCAAGGAAGCCCATCGAACCCACGGGGTCCTTCACCTTCTCTGTCGCCATGGTGACCACCGGATGCTGGGGACTGGGCGGAGGAAGGGATTGCTGGTGCGGACAGTGCTCCAGGTCACCGGACGGGCTGAGAGATGGGCTTGGGAACTGAGCCTTGCTCCTCCAAGGCACCCAGCAGAGCTTCCAGGAGACTAATGTGAGAAGACCCAGCAGAGCGAGGCCACAAACAAGAAAGACGGCGAACGCGAGGCCAAAAGTAGCGTCTGGTGGTGAGCCGCAGGGACCAGAAGCAGAAGATCACACAATATGGACAAACAGATGGTGATTCCAAGGGTGAGAGATGATAAACAGAGAGAGAGAGAGAGAGTCTATTAGAACATGGTTTTTGTTACAGTCTGCTGCTGCATCAGTGGTTTCTATACAACACTGAGGGCATTAAGTACAATGAGAAATGTGCCTCAATTATATTTAAAACAAATAAGCATTACTCATTTAGCCAAACGAAACTGAATGTAAACATTTAAATCCAACATTATTTCCCAACAGCCGCAATTTTCTATTTAATGTTATTGGCTGCAGATGTAATATTCCAAATGTGACAAATTATTAATAAAAACAAACAAATTCAGGATTTGGATTAAAATAACTCAATAAACCAATAATCCAGCAAGAGCTCTGGTATTTTTAGCGATGAGGCATAAATAAATAAATAAAAGATTGGTTGGATTCATTTATTTTCTGCTCTATGAGAATCCTTCATATGAGAAACACAATAAGAGCTGGATATATACCAAGGATGCTGTCAAACACCCTGCAGGGATTTACAACGAGCGAAGGACAAAATCCACAGGGAAGTGTACTCAGACTACGAGTGCTGCCTCTTCTCTTTTAAATGAATATTACACTCAGCACCTGTGGCTTAGAGTGCCTTCTTCTCACGCTCTTCACAAGGGATTAAACTCTTTCGACAAAAATTGACTTGTGTTGCTTTTTGATTGTTCAGATTTGATATGCAATCACATGCAGAAGAGAGTTTAAGTGGCCTCTCGTAGAAATCTTGAAATTCTTTTTACAAAATACACAAGAGAAAGAGCAAAAAGCTGCACAGAGGCATGCGGAAATAGCTCAGACTTGACCTTTTCTCACTAAAACACAACTACGAGCTTTGACATGAGTAGAAACCTGCTGTTTGTGTTCTTCCAGGTTAGATCATGTTTGCTGTGCAGCGTGCTAGGTAGTTCTTGGGAAGAATCATGTAAACATTGAATGAAGGGGGTCCTTTGGCCTTTTTCTGACTGAACCTTTGATTAACTCATTAAAATATTTGTGCATATGTTTGTTTGTTCCATCGCCTTGTTGGTTTAAACTCAACTTGGTGGACCTGGATTTTACCAAGTAAGTAATGGCGCTTTAATGTGGAAAGAATAAAAGTGGCTCAGTGTCTTCGGGTCTGATGGCTCCACCGGAGATAACAAAATGTTGTAAGCACCATGTTCAACACTCCAAAACCCTAGTTTCAGCTGGTTTTACACCATTCCAATATCTCTCATGTTATATGATGCACTTTTGTGTAGATTAATGCAAACCAAAAACTAAATATTGAAAAAGAAAACCAGCCTTTTTTTTATTTTGTTACTCTGGTTGAGTTTGAACTGCAGGAACAATGTGACAGAAAGCAATAACATTCTCAGACCTCATACGCAGAAGCTTGAAAGGAATAACTGTCAGGGATTACACAAACCAGCCAGTAACACATGATTATAATTATTTTTAATTAATTTACAAAAATGGTCTTTAAATTATCAACTGGGACAATAAAAGAGGTAATTTTACAAAAACTACTTGGATAAAGAGGATTAAATAGTTGTGGATCAGACATCTGTTGAGACAGATGGGGGAAAATAAACAAAACAAAACAGAAAACCCTTACAAAGAAAGATTTTAACTAAGAAACAAATAAATGTCAGCCAGACTACTATTAACCAATATAGATATAGGAGAACAAATACTGTTTAACTCACATAAACAACCCAAAAGAAGAAAATGAAACAGAAGCAAATGATAAACTTCAAATTCCCCTGTTAACACTCAGTGAGTGGTATGACCCACTGCTAAATGTTCAGCAGAGATCAGCAACCTCAATGTACCTGATAACGCAAGCAAAAATAAAAAAAAACAAAAACTTTAATCTGTTGCAAATTATACAAGCAAGTAAATAAGACTGATAAAGTTAGCTGTCTACAATTTAAATAGTCAATGTAAATGTATAAATATGAATATAAATAAAAACTTATATTTAGTTAAATATGAAGCCGTTTGAAAATACATGAAATATAGAAAAACCAATACAGGTCATCCACCTCTGATGTGTAGCAGCAGGGTCACAGAAGCTAATCCACACATTCCTGAGTTTGTGGTTAAAAAAAATAAAAATTAATCATCAGAAAGTGAAAAAAGGCAAAGTAAGACCAACTGGATACACAAAATTTATATATTCACTGCTATCCTGTATGGGATTCAGGAAACAAGGAATGCATGAAATACAGGTCTGATGCTTTAGGAGCCACACCTGAGCTACAACCCTACGTTGGCCGTTGCTGGGTAAACAGGAAAACACCCCCTTTGGAATCAGTTTGCTCAGTGGGGCGACAGTGGCGTTGGATGTAGGAGTTTGCCCTGAAATCGNTTGTCATAAAAATGTTAATTGCAACCAGAGTGAGTTACTGGCGCATACATTTAAAGATTGCTAAGTGACTTTACCATATATCCTTTAAAACAATGGGGTTGGGAATATTTTATTATCATGTGTTCATTTATTAAATGAATAAATCCAAAGGGGAGAAATCCTGCCAATCTTCCTAAGGTGTACCCTGCCTCTCATCCAGTGACAGCTGCAAATAGGCAGCAGCTCACCCCCCACCCCCAAACATCCATGAGAAGAGAAGCAAGTATAGACAATCAATACTTCTGAAAGACAGAACAGGAAAAAGATGATTCTTACACTTGTTGCGTACTCGATGTCCCTCCATATGTTTGTCTCCCTCGAAAGATCAGATGTCTCGAACAAGTTCTCCAGCACCACTTCCCCAATCATATCATGCCGAGAAAATCTGTCAAAGTCAAAGACGCTCATGTGGAGCTTCCTCACAGGCAGCTCGTCGTAAGGCACGGGAAACTGGAAGCTTTCGTTAAACGTGGGGTTGAGCGTCTTCCGGTGGACACGGGTCTGGAACTTCTTACGATCAGGTAGGAGGTAGACCTTGACGTAAGGGTCAGAGGTACCGCACAGGTCCTTGGCTGGTAGGTCTACTGCCCTGAGAATATTGACGATTAATGCCTCATTTTCGTAGTCGTACTTGAGCGAGATGTTAATCCTGCCACAGTTTTTCTCTTTGCCATTCTTGGACGACTCCTCTGAGTCTGAGGCCTTCTGTTGGTAGAGCTCTGGTTGGATGCGACCCAGGCTGGTTGGCTTTTCGTCCCTGTCCACCATGTAGTCATTGCCCAAATCTAAACTGCCCACCTGCATCTGCCTGGGGAGGTGTCTTTTGAAAGAGTTGTGCCTAAAGAGAACAAAACGAGTAAAAAGCGTATAAGAGGATGTAGGGAAAATCTGTGGGATATTTTTAATTAACAAACTCAGACAGACAAGTGTTGACAAAGGGCAGAGGACCAATTTTCACTCCTAGCAACAGACCTGACAACACAGATATCTTGCAGAGAAAGAACATCTAAATACACTAGCCAATTATAAATTATATAAACAGAATTTTTGAATTTAATCACATAGAGCAGAGATTGTAGTAAAGCAGATTACTTTGAGCTCATGGTGAACTGTGTTGCTGACTTCTTTAATGAATAGAAACTAAGGTGTGTTTGAAAGTAGCAAAACATTGTTTCTCTGAGTACATACAAACCTCATGTAAAAATAGGTACATGTGAATATGAAACGTCTGTTTTAAATAAGACCCTTTATGAAACAAAGACCCTTTATGACACAAGCACAGTTTTAATAGTATAAGCAGCTCCTTTGGGACACAATAAAGGGCATCATCTGTTGCAACTACCATATCTACAGTCACGGTAAAGAGATGTTGCATTATAGGCCCGCCTCCCATGATGCAATTGGTCCGGTCTGTTTGAGGCAGGAGAGTGTTGAGCCATGCCAAACTTACATACCCTTGTACGTCAGTGTGGCTGGCCTGGCCACTGATATGCTGTGAGTGAAACTGGCATACAGAGCCAAGAGGATGGATATTGAACACAAACAGTCATATTTCTCCTTAAATCACCTGCTGGATGGTAAGAAAAATGGCCGTTCCAAGAGGACAGTGATTCCAAACAGTCGTCAAAACTGGTTTTGTAATGGATAAAGCTGGCCAACGTCAGCTCTGTTGAATGAACCTGACCTTAGTCCTAACCAATATGGGTGAAATGTTCAATAAAGCATCTTCATTAAGAAAAACTAAAATTAAAGCTTTATTCATTAATTAAAAAAGCTACAATAACTTCATTTCAGCAAAGCAGTTCTTCATAAGCTTATGGAAACCTGTCTAATTAGCCAAGTTTTGACTAAAATGAAATACCTAAGAACATCAATTCCTCTCCGTGTTGTGTCATACTTCTACCCCATTTAGATCAAAAGTTGTGGATCACTTATTGAATAATCTTAGAAATTCTACTGAGCCTAATAGAAAAAAAAAACTCATCCACAAGTCTTATAACACTGGGAATATAAATTTGTGGGTCATTTTTTAATGGGACATTCCTCTACATGCATGAAAAGGCTCAAATTAAGCGTGATGATTTTCAGAGACTTTCAGCATAAGATTCTTTAATAAATGCTGAGTGTTTTTCAAGGGTTTTTAAACATATTCGACCTGGTTGCTAATAACTGTGGAAAAGGCTGTAAAACAGATTTAATAAAAGACTGATATTGGCTTTTTAACCTGCTGCAAACATACTGCAAAATGCTTTCGGTACAACTTTATTTCATTAATTGGTCTGAGGACTCAAATCAGCTATATGACAATGACCTACAGAGAACTGCAACTGAATTATGCTCAACAACCAGAACATACAAAAATTTTGAGAATAAATGTTGAAGTTATTCTCAGGCTGCACTTTGAAAATGTGCTACAGCGTGATTTCTGTTTCCCATTTTTTTTATATTCCAGGTTAAAATAAAGAGACATAATGTAAGTTTTTTTTACTGAAAATATCTTTAAAACAGCCTTTTTATTTGAACCTTTGCGACTAAAACATCGTTTGCAGACTGGCAGCTCATTAGTTCTGATGCATCTATAAGCCAGTAGCCTATCTTCACTAAACATACTTTGGAAGTTCCTGCACTGTTCAGCGATGTGATTTCAATTTGGTATAATCTAGCAAACAATTTAAAGTTACTTTCAAGATGTACAAAGATGATCCAAATCAACCAGTACACAGCTCAAATCAGTCCCTAATGGAAATTATATGTAGGTTGACAAAAAGGAAAAAAGAAAAAAACAAAACTTATTTACGAGCTCGCTACAATAACAAGCAGAAGAGTGCTGCAGTTCTGTGTTTTGGCCACAGGTGGCAGTATCATGAGAAAACTCTGTAATGCCTCTTAAATGGAGCTTCCAACATGCATGTTGTGAAATCAGGATCTATGGAGCGAAAACTGTTACATTATTGTTGCAAGCAAAAGACACTTTGTGTAAATAAAAAATACAATCCAGAAATCAATCTTTGAAAAACATATTAATTGAAGAAAAAAGGTTTTAATAATAACCGTAACTATTTTTTTAAAATTTATTTATTTTTTCTTTTATTCACTTTTGGCGGTGATCATTTCGCTCGAAAAGAGGAGTGAAGATGTATTGCTGCGTGGAGATTAGCAGCAACATTTTTTATTTGTTTGTTTAGGTTTAAAGTAAAGAAAATTTGATCTGTAAAACATAATGTGGAAAGAATGCATTTAAAAAAACATCTTAACTAGAGAAACAATAAGTTATCAAAATAAAATTTCAAAAATATAATAATTTGAAACAAATGAAATAAAAAAAAAACAGCAGAGTTACTCTCAGAAGCATGCTTTTAATTGAAAAGTTTGAATTGTAGTTTGTTTAAATTTTTGAAAAGTGTTTATTGTAATATTTCTATTTCATTTGCTTGCAACAATAATGGAACAACATTTACTCCTTATGTATGCATAAGGAGCATGCAACCTCAAGTGTTTTTAGATAGCATACAAAACATATCTGACTGTTATACAATGAGGTTTGCATGCAATAGACTAACCGTGTGGAGGACGCCGGCTCAGTGGTTTGTCTCTGCATGCGTTGCGTGCGACGTAGGAAGTGCTCCCTCATAGAGAGCTGCACGTCAGCAGGGATGTCAGGGGAGGTACGGCTTATCTTCACCGCAGCCTCAAGGAAGCCCATCGAACCCACGGGGTCCTTCACCTTCTCTGTCGCCATGGTGACCACCGGATGCTGGGGACTGGGCGGAGGAAGGGATTGCTGGTGCGGACAGTGCTCCAGGTCACCGGACGGGCTGAGAGATGGGCTTGGGAACTGAGCCTTGCTCCTCCAAGGCACCCAGCAGAGCTTCCAGGAGACTAATGTGAGAAGACCCAGCAGAGCGAGGCCACAAACAAGAAAGACGGCGAACGCGAGGCCAAAAGTAGCGTCTGGTGGTGAGCCGCAGGGACCAGAAGCAGAAGATCACACAATATGGACAAACAGATGGTGATTCCAAGGGTGAGAGATGATAAACAGAGAGAGAGAGAGAGAGTCTATTAGAACATGGTTTTTGTTACAGTCTGCTGCTGCATCAGTGGTTTCTATACAACACTGAGGGCATTAAGTACAATGAGAAATGTGCCTCAATTATATTTAAAACAAATAAGCATTACTCATTTAGCCAAACGAAACTGAATGTAAACATTTAAATCCAACATTATTTCCCAACAGCCGCAATTTTCTATTTAATGTTATTGGCTGCAGATGTAATATTCCAAATGTGACAAATTATTAATAAAAACAAACAAATTCAGGATTTGGATTAAAATAACTCAATAAACCAATAATCCAGCAAGAGCTCTGGTATTTTTAGCGATGAGGCATAAATAAATAAATAAAAGATTGGTTGGATTCATTTATTTTCTGCTCTATGAGAATCCTTCATATGAGAAACACAATAAGAGCTGGATATATACCAAGGATGCTGTCAAACACCCTGCAGGGATTTACAACGAGCGAAGGACAAAATCCACAGGGAAGTGTACTCAGACTACGAGTGCTGCCTCTTCTCTTTTAAATGAATATTACACTCAGCACCTGTGGCTTAGAGTGCCTTCTTCTCACGCTCTTCACAAGGGATTAAACTCTTTCGACAAAAATTGACTTGTGTTGCTTTTTGATTGTTCAGATTTGATATGCAATCACATGCAGAAGAGAGTTTAAGTGGCCTCTCGTAGAAATCTTGAAATTCTTTTTACAAAATACACAAGAGAAAGAGCAAAAAGCTGCACAGAGGCATGCGGAAATAGCTCAGACTTGACCTTTTCTCACTAAAACACAACTACGAGCTTTGACATGAGTAGAAACCTGCTGTTTGTGTTCTTCCAGGTTAGATCATGTTTGCTGTGCAGCGTGCTAGGTAGTTCTTGGGAAGAATCATGTAAACATTGAATGAAGGGGGTCCTTTGGCCTTTTTCTGACTGAACCTTTGATTAACTCATTAAAATATTTGTGCATATGTTTGTTTGTTCCATCGCCTTGTTGGTTTAAACTCAACTTGGTGGACCTGGATTTTACCAAGTAAGTAATGGCGCTTTAATGTGGAAAGAATAAAAGTGGCTCAGTGTCTTCGGGTCTGATGGCTCCACCGGAGATAACAAAATGTTGTAAGCACCATGTTCAACACTCCAAAACCCTAGTTTCAGCTGGTTTTACACCATTCCAATATCTCTCATGTTATATGATGCACTTTTGTGTAGATTAATGCAAACCAAAAACTAAATTTTGTAAAAGAAAACCAGCATTTTTTTTTATTCTGTTACAGAAAGCAATAACATACTCAGACCTCATACGCAGAACCTTGAAAGGAATAACTGTCAGGAAATACACAAACCAGCCAGTAAGACATGATTATAATTATTTTTAATTCATTTACAAAAATGGTCTTTATATTATCAACTTGGACAATAAAAGAGGCAAAATTACAAAAATTCTACTTAGATAGCCATGCTACCTTTGCATCAAAATACCCTGCAGGAGACAGCAGGAAGAAAGCATGCCAAGAACTACTGAGTGCTACACTGGAAAAAAAATCAAAATCTAGATAAGTAATTTTTTTCTTAAAATAAATGCATTTGTTCTTGGATTAAGGAGGTAAAAGAGACATTTTGCCAATGGAACAAGGCAATTTACACTTAAAATAAGACAAAACACAATTCCATTGTCTTATTTCAAGTGCATATCATCTAATTATCTTATTTTAAGAGGAAAAATACTCATTCAGTTGGCAAACTATCTAATTTACCTACTTAAATTAAGGGTAAACACACTTAATTAAATAAAATTTGCACTTATTTCTAGATAATTTTTCCAGTGCCAGCTAGCCTCAACTCCGCGTATGGACCAACCAAGGTGACTATAATTCAATTAGTTTTGCGGGATCTTTAGCAATATTGAGGAGTGGAAAACCATTTACTGATGGCGAGTATGCTAAAACGTTCATGCTGGATGTAGCCAATGAACTTAGTATACTTACGTATGGATTTTGGTATACGTCTATTTTGCCCCCCGCAGACAAAACTCCACCAGCCGCCACTGGTTTATAATAATCATAGCCAAGTCATAATAATGAAATACTCAGGCTTATTTACAGGGCAAAAATGTCTGTTTGGACAGATGACAATGGGACTTTGCTAATTTAATACTTTAACCTTATTTCATAAATCTAAACATAAATAATGTTGTGTAAAGTGTAAAAGAAAGCTTTGTTTCCCTTTGATTTTCTAGTGATGTGGAAATGCAATGCCTTAAGATGAAGACGCATAAATGAGTTATAAAGGTAACTCATTTAAATATTACATTAAACTACTTTAGAATTTTTCCATCACAATTTGCTCAAGATTTATGGGATTCATTGTGTAGAATTCAAGCTAATTAGAAAGTCCTTTAAGAGAACTTTTTGGTTTAGTCAATCAACAGACAGGATTTCTAGCCTAAGGGATTTATCCTTGAGGAGGATTTCTCTGCTATCCAAGGCTCTGGCCTCCACTTGTCATGAGGAATTTTACACAGCTCTCCACAAAGCTTCATCTGGACCGGACTGTCGCTTGCAGTCTTCATCTTCGGTCACGGCAAATCGAAGCTGATCCCAGGCTGCGCTCTCAGAGATGCTGCCGTATGTCTCAGTGTTTCACTACAAAAATGTGTTGACGGCTCTCCAGCATGTAGTTCCTTCTAGTTTTACTGCTGTTTTACAACAAAAATCTCTTTGACACATATCCTGTGAGACACTGAACGGTGTACTACAGAAAAGAACAGAAAAACAACCCGAAAGCCTGATTTATAACGAGCAGTTCTGAATGTCAGTCATGGTGGATTTGTTAATGCATTTAATCGCACCTGCTTTGCTTCATGTTTACATGTGAACTGTTTACACAACTTGAAGCTGACGTGATCAAAGCCAGCTGAACTGGCAGTAAACTTCTGAAATCCCTGCTTTGCGCTGGATGTACAGACAGCCTTCACTTGATTATTGTGTCACAGAACCAACATAATGGTTCTTATGCATGTCTGCTCGGCTCTAACAGGCTCAGTGGCCGTCCAGGTCCCATTGAATGGGAAGGTGTCAAAAATGCATTTGAGTCTGAACTTTGATGCTGACAGTGATAATAACACTCTTTTCGCTGGTCCTTCTCCACTCACATAGCAACTCAGGGTGAACCACAGTGTGAAAATTGCTGTGGCCCAGGAAATAAAGACTGTGTGAACAGACTGCTAGATGAATTATATTAATACCTGTATGATTGTTTACCTACTTTGACCTTAAGACATTTATCATCAGATATATAAGTCCTACAGATGGTAATACAATTTATATAATTGTTCGTTGCAACTGATAACACATATAAATAAAATAAAATATTGTTAAAATGCAATATATTTTCATCACTTTTGTAACTTTACCACCACAAATGACTTAAAGAAGCTGATATTTGGGTGAAATATGCTTTATAATAAATAAAATTCTGAAAAGTGTGGCAGTTTTTTTTTGTAATCAGAGAACTTTACCATATTATGACTGAATATACTCCAACTAAATACATTCAGAAGTTGCAGTTAGCAAAAAAGGGAGATTCCCTGACTGCATCAACTTAAATCTGTGTAACTTAATAGTGTCAGGATTTAGAGTTGGTTTGAGGACCCAAATGCAGAGGCAAGTAGGCAGAAGTGAATTTAAGTGGGTTTAATAAGGTTCACAGGAACTGAGGCAGGAATCAAAAAATCCAACAAAATAACATCGAACCAGAACCAAGGAGACATCAGGGGAAAACCAAACTCTAGGAACCAGGGAGAGATGAGGAAGGCAGACAGACGTTAGACGAGGATCCAGCAAACAGGAACTAAAGAGGGAGGCTTTTAAAGGGGACAGAGACAAAGAGAGGGCTAACGAGGGGATTGGAAACAGGTGAGGGCAGAGCAGAAAACAGAGCTAGGGAAAGAGGACACAAGAGGGCAGCAGGGGACAACAAATGGAAAACCAAGACTGTGACAAATAGAAAACAAAAGATATCCCCTTTTATCTCCTTTATTTACATTAATGCATTTGCATGCTTTTACTTTGAAACTTTTATTTTGAAAGAGGAAGTGCAATCTTCTCTTTCCAATTTTATTTTTCCTGTTTCATGTTTTTATTTGCACTTTATTATTGCAGATGTTTTTGTCCAAAAACGTGGCTGTTAGGTTAATTGGCTTCTCTACAGTCCCCTTAGGTGTGAGTGTGTGCGTGAATGGTTGTTTCTCATGTTTGTCTCTGTCTTCCCCTGCGATGGACTGGCGACCTGCCCAGGGTGTACCCCGCCTCTCGCCCATTGACTGCTGGAGATAGGCACCAGCACCACTCCTGACCCAACTCGGGATAAGCGTGCTAGAAAATGGATGGATGGATGGATATTGCAGATGTCCCTAATAAAGGCTAGATGTCTTCAGTTCAACCGGTAGAGAAAGACAGGCAAAATGGAACTGCCTTGAGTTCAGATAGTAGTGAAGTTTAGCATAGAGCTAATTTGACTGGTGTCATTTATGCGTGTAGTACAGTTCCCACAAAGGTCAAACAGTGAAGAATGTGCACAAAACTATAAAGAAATGGTAATCTGGGTGAATTGAATAGTTAAGCAGATTAGCATTCATTATAGAAGTAACCTAGTGGCTCACAGTAATACAGACAGAACTGTAAATATACATAGCTCAGGTAAAACAAATGGTTTGGCAAGTGGCTTATTAACACATTAATCTAAAGACGTAATTTCTCCATAGTAAAACACGGTGGTGGCTGCCAGTCCGAACCGATGGGAATATTAATACAAAAAAAACATGGAGGAATCCCAGAAGAAATGCCTCTGATGTAAGACTTGACACCAGGACAGACTGCTCTAAACAAACAGTTCAAGATACAAGGCGATGGCTTAGATGGCATTGTATCCATGAGTTTGAATTACCCAATAACAAAGAATCTGTTGCAAGACTGACTAAATCCAGGTACTCAGAGATTCACTTCCATACATATTCTTATCTTTAGGTAACACAGAGTAGGCTACATGTCAGATTAAATAATGCTACTTCAGCGATAGTACCTGGGTGTTACTTTATTGTATGTCTCGTACCATGTCTGTTGGTTGCGTTGTCCTTTCTACATCTCTTTGTTGGGATCTGGAGTTTTCTGCCATCTGTCTCCAGCAGAGAGCGCCCTGGGTCTCCTGAGCAGGAGCTTCAGGCACACCTGAAGTTCATCAGCCGATCAGGAGACCAGCTACATAAGCAGCAGCCAGACGTGTCTTCAGCGCCAGAGTGTTGCCAAGTTATGGTTAGCAGAACCTGAGCCAAGCCCGCTAGTCTGATTCTACGTGCCTCTGAACATTTCTGTGTTCTAACCTGTTGCTGTGCTCTTTGTTTCCTAGACCTGTCCGCCTGCCCTCACGAGCCGAACCTGAAGACTCACTTCTGGATCTGTGTTCTGTTCTCAGGAGAGAACCCTGGCAAACCCTCAAGGTCTGTTAAACAAACTCTGGTCTGAAGACAAACGCTGCTACTATCAAGCCTCTGCAGGATCCACAAGCTCTGGACCCAATTGGTTCCCCCTCTCTTCGAATCAGTCTGAATACCTCCAGGTATTGAACCAACTTCAAACTCAGTCAAGAAACTCCAGACCTCTGGCTAACCAAACTTTCCCTTCTCTACAGAGAACCCTCAAGAAGTCTGTCCCGGGCTTATACCAGAACCGTGTTTATATGTTTGTGCAACATTGAATAAACCTTTGAACTTTTTACCCCGTGTCCGTGGTGTGTTCTGCATGTGGGTTAAGTCTGTGAAGCCCAAAGTAAAATCTGTTTGGCTCTTTTTGGCATCAAGACAATTATTCTTATTGCCACATTGCCAGACAGGACACTGTAATAAAAAAAGAAAGAAAAATAAAGACTTACTAAATCCAAATAACACAAAGAATTGAAAAAAATTACTTTATAATAATAGCACTTTATATTTGGACTATACAAAACACTTTTTATTAGGAATATTGTCATGCTCCCTCATAGATTTACAGCAGTCATTTGCTGATTTTTCTTCAGGCTAAGAACGTCCATCTGCTCAATAAAAACTCTGCAACAGCATCAGATTTGCTCCAGCTGGACAAAGCAGCATGATAAAGCTACCCACCAATGCTGGCTGGATTTATTTATTTCCTCACATAGACGGAAAAATACATCCCAGTTTGAGGAAACATCTGCAAGTTTACCTCCCACATGCAAAAGACGTGATGCCAGACACCCCAGGATAGATCTGCTTAGCACAGAAAACAAACCTGTTGCCAGACACAATAAAAAACAAATTGGAATTGCATAAGGTGTAGGCACCAGCTTGATCGATATATATGTGTTGATTTCTTTGTTACACAAGGAAATATAAGCCTTTTCGGTAATTCCTCACCAAGCAGACATTACCAGCTGCAGAACGCTGATTGATCATTATGACTTGTTGATGGAAGGAATATCATCTTCACAGCAGGATCCATTACAAGCTATTTCAGGAAGCAATTCGAAAATAAAAAACAATAAAGGAAATCCTCCATATCTCATTTGTGCTCACTGATACATGTTGTGCATAAATGATGAGTGAATTATTGTGTTTATTAAGTGGATTTTCTTTTTCCACTGGCCAGAGAGAAGCTCATCAGCTCACAGTCAAGATGGTCATCCTGAAATAATTTCAAATCCTTTTGTTACAAAAACATTTATTAAAGTAACCACTAAAACCCAGTTTACAGGCATGTCTCAGTTGATTACCCACACTAACAGGGAGAATTTTAATCTTGTCTTAGTGTCACCAAAGCTTAACACATGCTGTGATGATAAAGCATTGATCTCCTGCCAGACTGTAGTCTTTCCATTACATCCAGGAGTTAAAAACACCTGCTCATCCTTAAAGTACAAATGTTAGCACTGCCAATGAGGATGTTGAACCCTCTGGAACCATTTATAGTCCCAAACCGTGATATATTTACAAGATAAAGGAAGGCCCTGTGTCTACACCTTGCTTTCTCTCTGGTTCATTTTCCTGAAAAGAGATCACTCGCGACAAACTCTTTAAATAACACGTTACACTTATATGCATCAAATAACCTGGAGACATGACAACAGATTTTGATAGAAATTATAATCTTACTCAGACCAGAGAAGTTGCTTAGGGTTACAGAAGGCAGCTGCTTACCAACCCGGCTCACTTCTCGGGAAGTGGCCACGATGAACGGTTAAAGAAACATTTTACACAACTCCAGTCTGCATCATCATCACATTTTACATCATACAGGTTTGCATATCAGGAGACATTCATGGCTCCAGCCTTGCAAAACATTACACTTCTTCTTAGCTGAAGGACATCGCTTTCATTCCTTTCCCAAATCTTTGCCACATACAAAAAGATCATAACTGTATATAGCCGGACCGAGGAACTGGCCTAATTAGATGAACTACATCAGTTCTGACACGCAACAGGCAGCTAATATTAAGGTGTAATAAACTCACACATCCTTAATGATAATTATCCATTAACTCCATTTAAGAGATCCATATAAAAGGCAAAGCAATGCACTACTGTATGATTATAAAGGCAGAAACAAAATGAAAAGCATCACCATCAAAGTGTGCGGGCCACTAGAAAACAAATTTAAAAAAAAGGATGTGTATGGGCAAAAATGTTGCAGTCATGTTTAGAGTCAATATCCTCTAATGACCTATTGCAATATTTGAAATAATCAGTTTTTTAATGAAACCTCTACAATAATCCACACTGTGTTTGAAGTTAGAATTTATGGCAAAAGGGGGTCTAGGAAAAAAAAAATGCTCATACAAGAAGTTTTTCCAGTGTGGTCCTGTTTCTCTGACCGTGACTGGCTGGATGTACTCTCTTCGTCCTCTGGCATGGGAGCTGGCTCGGAGCTCGTCTGCCTGGCTGTGTGTTTCCTGGACGGGGCCGCCTTTTATAGTTGCTTTTTGTGTCTCTGCTTCTGTCTCCTTGAACCCCAGTCGGCCTCAGCAGATGGCCGCTCACACTGAGCCTGGTTCTGCTGGAGGTTTCTTCCTGTTAAAAGGGAGTTTTTCCTCTCCACTGTCGCTACAAGCATTCTTAGTGTGAGGGATTGTATTTCAACTTTGTACCAATTTGACTGTATGATCTGGTTGAACTGTAAAGTGCCTTGAGATGACATGTGTTGTGAATTTGGCGCTATATAAATAAACTGAATTGAATATTAAGATAAGAAAAACTTTATTTCAATGAGTGTACAAACATTGCCATTTATGCGTTTCCTGATATGATTATTATGACATTCGATGGCTAAAACATTGGAAATAAGTCCCATTGTGTCTGCTAGCTGTTAGTGTTACTGTCTTGATAAAAAAAGAAAAAAACAGCCTAGCCAAAGATTGATGGTTTTCTGCAGACGATGACATTATCCTTTTCAAAGTCAAACTAAATCTCTTTTAACATCTGGTTCAAGTTTCTAGCTTCAGTCAGCCCGTGCAGACCATCTCCCTTCTTACTTGTGGTGACTCATGATTGCTTTGCTTCTTGTCTGATTATGGTGTTTTAGTGTTTGTTTAGTTGGACATTATGCATCTGTTATGCTCCAGCTTTGAGCAAACAAAAAAGTCACCTGCCTGTGGCATGTTACCCGCAGTCGGTGCCTGCGTTTAAATCAATGCACAGCTATCTGCTAAAAACTTCCTGAAGTTTTTAGCAGAAGTGTGACCTCATGTCGCTTTGAAACTTTACAAACTGAGAGAAGTATTTTTAAATCAGTGTAGCTTTTTATGCTTTTTATATACGTGGCCAATGAGAGGAATCAAGAATTTCTGTGCAAATAGCAGGGCTTTTCTGCTGTAAATGTAAAAACAGAGGCGTTGGAGTTGAAATGCAGCAAATTTATTTGTCCTTTTTACATCCTCCTTTGTTGCCGTGTTGAGCAGAAGAGACAGACTAAATGCCGACAGCTAATGATGCAGTGAGTCAGAGTCAGGGAGCTGGTGTGAATGTTGAAGAAATGGAGAATGTTAGAGAAAGCCACTGTTCTTCCTCTCTAGACAGATGGGTAATGAAGCAGAGCTCTGTGAGCATATTAGTACCTCCGGACCAAATCTCCGACAGCGACCAACCTCAGGGTTTAACACTGTATTAATGATCAGACCCATGCTGGTGGAGTGGTTTATTTCTATCCTACAGTCAATCAACTTCACCATCAGCTTCACAAAGAAAGAATCTGAGTCTCAATCAAGATTCTAGGATCGGTTTGCATGGAATGAAGGTGGAGATTTGGAGAAGAATTATATCATACATCGATAATATATATTTATATGTATGTATATATATATATATATATATATATATATATATATATATATATATATATATATATATATATACAATATAGTACCAGGCTTGGACTGGGAATGATTTTCGGCCCTGGCATTTTTCGATCTTCACCAGCCCACACGTGCGTCTCAAATGTGAAACAACATACGAATACACCTTGTGTATTAACCGATCTATCTTCAAGCAACACACGACAACTATCACCAAGACTACTATAATGCGGTTTTACTGGCTTTGGTAACCAAAGAACATAAGACGAGAAATGTCTGCTTGATGAGGAATTACCGAAAAACCCCGGTAACGCTTTCTTTTATCTCAGAAACATGGGTGGCTTTCTTTTACAGTACAGTTTTTAAATTAATTATATGTCTTTTACTTGGTAATATTGCACCAAATAGTTTTGGTAGTCTTTTAAGAGCTCAAAAAACCCCAACAACATTCTAACCAATATAACTTAGGCGGCAAATGATACTTTAATACCAAAGAAAATCTTGATTGATTTTACAGTACAATCTCATTTTATTTACCCAGCAGTTTACTTAATTTCATATGGTAAAATGCAGTAGCTTACACTCGTACAGTAACGTAGAAAAACAGGCAACTAAAGCATTATAAAACTGAACTCAAGTTAAAAATAAATAAGAGTTTTGTTAAGAAGATTGGCTTGCTTTCTTCTATGTTTGGTTTTGTTTTATATGGCAAGTAATTAACTGCATTTTACTAGATAATTAACACATTAATTTATTGCTGTTGGGGAAATGAATACGAGTTACATGGTAACAACAGTTTGAAATCTAAGAAGTCTCATTTTACCCTGTCTACCTGAAATTTGAACCACTGCACTTACCTGATCACAAGTTACAATTTACATTGTAATCTGTTGGTAGGTGGTGGGCAATAATAAAAAGTTATGCGGTAACCTGATGGTAATTACCCACCAAAATTCTCTATTCTTACATAGTAATATGCAATTGCAATAATTACATGCAAGTAATTACTTTGAAATTATATACCTTTATTTTGTGGTGACTACCAAATAAAGTTTTTCTTGTTACCTAGTAATATAGTGTAACTTGCTATGTTATTACCATATTATTACACGGATATTACATGTACTGTAAAAGAAAGCGTTACCAAAACCCCATCATGCACCGCATAAATATATATATATACATATATATATACACAATTTTAACAGCACTTCAGCATTCGATACTAGCTCGTCACAGAAAACAAAATATTGGTTTGTGGTTTGCCAAAATCTAACTTTCTTTGTATGACATAAGGAAGCAACTGAAATCTATCAGTGATGAAAAAGACATTGTGCCCCTCATCAATGCAATTGAATATCAGTTGGTTCACTCCACACTGATGCTTCCATTCAAAGTTGTGTCATATAAGCAACCTCTCATTGTGGATTAAATTAAAGAGCTTTCTCAAGACATTTGCAGCCATCTTCCTCTCATAACAACAGCAGGGCAGCAGTGTCCGACTCCCAGACTTTCCCTTTTTCCAGACACCGACAATGTGTCCTGGGCCGCGCCCTGTGCCTCCTCCAGGTGGGAGGAATGTGTCCAGATAGCATCCAAAACAGACGTCCAAGACATCTCATCTGACTCTTTATGAGGATGAGAAGTGTTGGGTGATGGGACGAATCTATCGACCATCAAAGATAGACTCAGCCCCTCAACAAATGTTTTGTAAAAGTAATTTTTTTTGTTACCCCTGTTGACCTAAAGGTTAAGACACAGTCCAACATGAAAAAAACAAAAAACTAAAGCTGATTTTGATAGTACACACAAACTCCATCCAGGTGCCGCTTTCCCCCCAGTAAAAACACGTAGCAATGATTTACCTACTTAAACTTGAGATGGATAGAAATAACTGATCAAAACCAGAGCTCAAAAATATTGTCAATTGTTGGACGGATAAATCTCGATGGAAAATTGTTACATATCGCCCAACCTTAACTCCTGTCCTCTCCCGGATGACTCTCTAAGGAAGAGCCCAATCCCCCTGCAGATTAAACTAATTTCAGCCCCTTTTAAATGTAAATCTCAAGATATTTGAGGTCCTTCACTTGAGGCAGGAGTTCTCATCTGGCCTGAATAGGGCAGGCCACCCTTGTCCAGTCGAAAACCATGGCCTCAGACTTAAGGGCTGGTTATAGTCCTGCAGCAGTGTGTCGCAATGAGCTTTTCACAGGTATGATGCAGATATTTTTGATTTATGCCCAATTTTGAAGCGTGGTCTACGTTTTTCTACACCACAACGCAAGAGGGACAATCACGAACTAGCTGTGGGTCTAGATATTGCAGAGGCGGTGAGGAAGTGGAAAAAATGCAAGGGGCAAGTTTGTGCGACAACGAAGGGACATGAGGGTGAAAAGGAGCGAGGATCCAGGTAGAAAAAGGGTTCCAGTGTTCTCGCACAAGTCGTTTTCCACAACCACGGTCATACGAACAAAACCAGCCAGTAAGGTACAAAACAGGAAATACGCATAGTGTAGAGCGGATATAGATCTGACCAATCAGAGACTTCCTGTCTGCACCACAGTGTCTACGGAAGGGGGGGGGCATATCTGAGGTAACTCCGACACACGCAGATGCCCTGGTGTCTGAGCATAAACCAGCCTTTAAGGTGACTGATCTTTACTGGCATCTTTGCCCTCGGCTGCAAACCATTCCAGGACATGCAGTCCGTCTTGGCAGGAAGGAACATCAGAACTATGGCAACTGTAAAAACTGTAAATTTACTGGTTCCCATCCAATATACCATCTATTTCTTGGCTGCACCTATCCTGTCCATTGATTGATTGGTCGGCATTGCAAGAAAACTGTTAGTAAATGTAATAATTATCTGCATCTGTCCACATCGGTCTCTACTTTAAATGTTAGCTGTGAAAACAGCAGAGACAACGCTGAACTCCCAAAGCTGCTCTCTGGACCTGAAGGTTTTGTACACCCACAAAGCCTTTTCGTACTGCTCTATTTCCCCTAAATAGCAGGGCCAGTGCTGGTGCCTACTTATTAGCAGACAGATCCATATTTGCTCCATCAATCAGGCTAACACTTCTGCGCTGAACCTGAAGCCAGCGCAGTTCAAACCATATCCTGTTTGAAAGTCCCTTTAGTCAGCCACGAGCTGTTATTGTTGCTAAACAGGGTTTATTTTTAATTATTATAATATACAATAAGTTTGGTTTATACAATCAAGTTTATGTTTGATGCTTAATATGCCCATGTCTTTCAGCATCCCAGGGAATTAGGAAAGTCTTGAACCTCTGCGTCCATGAATATAATTATTATAAGATGTATCCAGGGACTACACTGTTGTGCGAGGCTTTGCAGAGAAGTAGCACTTTGAAATCTTATTTGGTATTTCTAGCGACACAAAAGTTTAATTGAGGTCTGTTTTGAATACTAACAGAAAATTGCATCCTGTGCCATTTTTTTATTTATTTATTTTTTTAATCAAGTTCTCTCAGATCTCACCTGGTTTCCATAGTAACAAAGTCATTATGGAGGGTGTTTGCTGAGATGAACTGAATTGTCTGTGGCAGGACTATTCCATCCCATTATAGTTAACGCACAGATAATGGAAACACACATAGAGTAGGCTTTTTCATGCAGTTTCATTAGGAGTCAAATTAGGCTCTGCCATACAATCACAATTGTGGAAAATAAACTAATCAGTTACAGCAATTTAAGAAAACATCTCCCTGCATTGACCTCTTTTGAATTTTTTTTTATTAACATTTGTAGAACCGATTGTTTAAAAAAAGTTAATTCCAGTAAATGGTGTCTTTAGAGCTTAAAATACAGGTTAACTTAGCCGTAAAATGTACACCAAAACGAGCATAATGACATAATGTGAGGACTCCAATGTTAAAATAAGCTACAACTTTTTCTGTCCAAAAAAAAATCATAAAAAAGAAAACAAGATTTATTACAGTTAATCTTGTTCCTCAACACATAATTTGATTTGGCAATTAAAAGTGATTCACAATCATCTGCAATGAAAGACACAATTAAGATGATAAAGTAAAATAAAAAAAAGAAATAAAAGCTGCAGAGTATAAAGCACCGGCACGAAAGATTTATAATAAAACAAGTTTAGGTATCCATTGTTAGTTTGCAGTCCATTAAGCAGCTATTATAAGTCATTTTGGTTAGAAAGCTACAGTATAGTTCTTATGGGTGATGCCGATTATTATTCTTAGGGAGGATAGGGAGGATGTCATTAGAACACAAAAAGCACACTGTTTTTTTTCATTTTTTTCATTTTTGCGAGATATAAACAAAGAGGCTTTCCGGTTGGATCAGGCTCCCACGCAGTGTTGCTGCAGTAAAGCTAAATGAGCATCAAAACTTTCAAACAGATGGTAATTCAAATACTAAAATCAATAAAAGTTCTGGTTTGACAAAACAATAAACATCTACATTAGGTTTGAAAAAAAAGCATGTTTCAAAAGTTATAAAAGCATCAAAACTTTCTTGGAAAATGCTATGGCTGTATGAAAAAGATGAAAGATGGTGGAAATGCTCACCTTACTGAAAAACATAAATGTCACTCTTGCACTGAAATACACTTTTTTTTTTCTTGCAGCAAAAAGTTTAATATATTTAAAATAATAATAGCAATAAATAAATCTCTTTAATGTCCCAAACCTGAGGTTTGCATATCAATGTTAGTTTATTTAAGTTCAAACTAAAATAAATAAATAAAGAGAAACTCAAGCTGTTTGAATGAAAGGTCATATAGAAATGGGTCTTAAGCAAAAGTCTCCACAGTCTCAGCCATCCTTGCATGAAAAGGTTAAACAAAGTTTAGGAACACAAATTGCAAAAGCCCTAAGACCTCTGAAACAACAAGCCAGTGAAGGGGATTCAAAACTTGAAATAGGTGGTCTTGTTTTTTCATGGTTTTGGTTTTGTTTAAGTTTTCTTTTTGAATTTTCATTGGTTTAATTTCCATTTTGTAGTGTTTTAGTTGTTTGGTTGTATTTGACCTCTTATGCATTTCTTGTTTACCCTCATTCCCCTAGCTCCCTTCTAGATTCTTCTATACACACCTGCTCCCAATCAGTTGATTACTCCTGCCTTTTTTCTGTTTGGCAAATAAATTAAACTATTACTGCTTGCTGGTTCCTCGTCCTTTATTTGCTCCTTATTTGTGTTTTCCCTGACATCTTCTCATTTTTGGTTGACTGTATTTTGCTATTTTTGCTTCAGTTGCCTTCTTTTGGTTATCAAATCTGCAAGAAATCTGCATCTCTGCATTTGGTTCCTCTAAAAAACCCCACACAACCGGATAGTTTCTTTAGCACTTGTTAAAAGATTAGCTGCCGCAGTTTGGACGGTAGGCAACGCTAAGATGATTTATCTAGTCCAACATAGAAGGCATAGCAATAATCCAAATGAGAAGTAACAGTAAGAAAATAGGAAAATAATTGGAAAATATTTCTTCCTCCTGGCAAATTGCCTAAAAATTGTAACAATTGCATTCATATGTGTTATGATTCTGTCCTTTCTGGACTTTTCATCTCTGTTAAAGTTTTTACTTTGGGTCTTCAGTTACACTGTGATCTATGCCATTCTGTGTTTTCTAAGTCAGTTTCTTTTCCATTTGGTGTTATCCAAGTTATTTTCTAGTTATATTTAAGCTCGGTTTTATTTCTTGTTTACTTTCTGTTTCCCCCTTGTGCCAACCTCCTTTCCCCTAGCTCCCTTATAGATCCTGTCCACACCTGCTCCCAATTAGTTGATTACTCCATTCCTCGTTCTGTTTGTCATATATTCTCCTCCTCTGCAGTTACTGTTTTTCTGGATTCTCTTCATTCCCTCATTCCTTTAGTTAATTCCTCCCTGGTGTCTCCTAGTTTTTGGTTCCTTGGAATTTTGTCAATCGGTTCTGGATTATGGCTTCTGTATTTTTATTTCATTAAATTTTGCAAGAAATTCTCTTTGCCTCTTCAGCTCTGTATTTGTTTTTGTCACCAACAACTGCCCTGCTCTCCAGGTCTGCATATTTGGATCATTTCCTGCCAGATCAGGTTATTTCACATGACAGGATGTTGCTGTCTAAAAATTTAAATGGATTCTCAGATCTTCAAAAACTCCACTTATTTATGTCGTGGTATATATATATATATATATATATATA
>NW_015151250.1:106244-109066 GCF_000732505.1 Cyprinodon variegatus | reverse complement strand
TTCTCAATTTGTTTTTCGAGTTAAGATGATAATGTGATCTGCAAACCCTGTTTGAAAACAATGTCATTTGTATAACTCAATTAGAAAAGAGACATTTAAAGAAAAAACCCTGAAAATATAAAATCTGTAAAGCAAAATCCAAAAAAAAAATGTAGCTTG
Source organism: Cyprinodon variegatus (assembly GCF_000732505.1). Lineage (NCBI taxonomy): Eukaryota > Metazoa > Chordata > Actinopteri > Cyprinodontiformes > Cyprinodontidae > Cyprinodon > Cyprinodon variegatus. The sequence continues at coordinate 108,907 of NW_015151250.1, read as the reverse complement.
AAAATTTAAATTTTAAAATACAAATTAAAATAGGGCTAAAATAAAGTTTCAAAATATATGTTTAAAAAGAAAATGAATTAAATTAAATGAGAAAAAGTAAAATAAAGTTTCATTTCTATATTTGTATTTAATTCACAAAATTAGTTTTTTACTTTCAACAAAAATCACTTCATACAATTGCAACTTTTGACGAAGACCAAGAGAGGCGGGGTACACCCTGGCCAGGTAACCAGTCTGTCGCAAGGCAACACAGAGATGCAACTAGGGGTGCGCAAAATAATCGTCATGACGATGCATCGTGATTCTAATTTTCGTGATCTACTGCATCGATTCTTGACGCCAAGTATCGATTATTAATAAAAAAAAAATGAATAAATAAAATTGCATGAATGGTTTGAGAACATCAGCCAAAAACAAGTGTAATACAACTTCCAGTCCAGTAGATGTCGCTGCAAATGTGTTGACGCACGCTGCCTTGTGTCACAAGCATTTCTGGCCGCGGGATACTGCGTCGAGTCATTAAAAAACAAAACATGGAGGAGATTGAGAAACTTCGTCCGGCTCCATCACATTTCAAATCCGATGTTTGGAAGCATTTTGGTTTAAAAAAAAACAAAACAATTGGAAGACACTACCCAGATCATACGCAGCCAGTCAGCCACTGGTAATGGCTGTATTTATTTCTAATAGTGTTCAGTGAAAATATCGCAATGCATCGCAATAATTCAAGTATCGTGATGCATCGTGATAGAATCGTATCGTGGCCTGTGAATCGTGATTCGAATCGAATCGTGACTTCTTTGGCAATACCCACCCCTAGATGCAACCATACACATACAGAGACACCTGCTCACACTTAAGGACAATTTAAAGAAGCCAATCAATCTCATATTTTGGGTAAGTGGAAGGAGGCCAGAGTACCTGTAGAGAACTCATGCATGCAAGTACAATACATGCATTCTCCAGGCAGAAAGACCCAGGGCCACGAATGGAACCGAGAACCTTCTTGCTGCAAGCAAACATTGCTTCAAACTGCACCACCCTCCAATATGGCAGATCCTATCAAAATTTTCCAAACACATGTATTGTCTTTGACGACATGTCAGTCAGATCATGGGGGGTTTTGTGCCCATCTTCACAGTCACAAAGACAAGTTAGGCCCAGCGCAGTTCTCAAGCCAATCACAGGCAATATAAATAAGATCTTAGTTTTTTTCTATGGCTTAAATTGGCTCATAAAGATTGAAAATACCAAGAGGTGAAGCAAATAAAAATCAAACAGGCACATTAACTATTCCATAAAGCATCTCACCATGTTAATTGACCAATTGAACTGGTGCCCTGTGGCAGACTTCTGAGGTACTTCATAAAAGTCTTTCTGCCTGTGACTCTTTGCCTTGGCTACAAGTAAACTCATCTTTGGAAAAGTTTTCCAAATGTTTAATGTGAATACATTTCTCTCAACCTTCCCCAGATGGCCTTTAAAGATTTTCTGTTAGATAGATCTAAGGGCAGGGGGAGAGCAGAGTGGGATTCCCAAGAGCAACTGTTTGCATTTTTAGATGCAGCCCTTGTTCGACACACCCGATTCAAATAATTCTGATTTCCCTAATCAGCATGTCTGTCAGCTCTGCTAACCAGCCATTCATTTGATTCACATGTTTTAAAGGAGGCAGGCATCTAAAGTTGCATGGTAGTGACTCTCATTGGCTGTATTTACTTTGCACAATTGCACAATTGCACAATTCTATTTTTTTTTTTTTTTATCAGATTCTTTTGCATGGTCTTTCACATTTTCAAATATGGGAGGGAATGGTGGTTTATTGGTTAGGGCATAGTGCTTGGAATCCTGAGGTTATGAGTTCAAAACCCACTCCAACAAACTGCCACTCTAGGTCCCTGAGCAAAGACCCTAAACCCCACACTGCTCCCTGGGTGCCGCACAATCCACTGCTCCCCAAGGGGATGGGTTAAATGCAGAGAGTTCATTTTGTTGTTCTGCACTTGTGAAAATATAATGACAATAAAAAGCGCTGGAAATATATTTCATGCATTAACAACACAATCTTTTAGATGGTTGAAAAAATAAAGACAGTTCTCTGCATTATCGTCCACCATGGTTGTTGTTTTTCTTCCCGCTTCTGCGTAGCAAGATGCAGCATAGTGACGTTTGTATTAGTGGCGTATAGATCGGATGAATGCGACCTGGCTGTTCAGATTTGAAAAGATGTGATACGTATCTGATTCAGGATCGCTTAGGCTACGTTCACACAGCAGGCCTTAATGCTCAATTCCAATGTTTTTGTGTAATCCGTTTTTTTTTTTGCATTCCTGTTCATATTTCCAAATATATGCGATTTATAAGTGGTATTCTGTGTGAACTGCATTCATACAACGCAATTGTCCCGCATGCGCAGTAGAGGATGTAATGACATCAAATGCGTACTCAGAAGTAAACATATATGGAGGACATCTAGCGATCTTTCCTAACCTTAAAAACACAATCTTTTCAATATGGTTAAACGTACATAATGCTCTCCGCATTATCATCCACCATGGTTGTTGTTTTTCTTGCCGCTTTTGCGTAGCAAGACGCAGAATAGTAGCCTCGTGAGACCATCCTGATCTCGCGAGCTTTCAAGGTTTCACTCGCAGATCAGTCTT
>NW_015151250.1:93504-101532 GCF_000732505.1 Cyprinodon variegatus | reverse complement strand
ATCCATCCATCCATCCATCCATCCATCCATCCATCCATCAGCAAAGATCAAAACTAGGAAGCTGAACATTTTTCAAGTTATTCGGATTCAGTTTTAAATATTTAAATAAAATGCTTTAATGGATTAAAAAATGCTAAGTGTACGGGCATAAGCACTTTTCTTTCAAATGTAAATGTAGCTTTACACCTAGTGGCATTTAAAAGAGCATTTGAAACAGTTTGTACTTTAGATGTTTTGCCTTGCATTCATCTTCTCTATCTATTTTAATAAAGCTCGTTACTGTTCATGGGTAAAAGAATACAGAGACACTGAAAATGATAACAGTTATATTTTTTGTGATTAATATCTAGCAGAAACATCAGTAGAAAGTGCCTCCACATAGAGACAGAAAAGTCATAACTGCTTGTCAGCACAGTTGTCAAAACAACTATCCTGATACCATTTAATGATCATAGCTTTGAGATTTGAAATTACCAAAATTATAGTTCTTTTACAGCATCTGGTATGTATATATAAATCAGATAATGTTTTCCTGTGACATTAGCCATTTCTTTGTCAACAAAAAAAAATGTCTTTGTTGTTTAAAGTTGCTCACTAAGTTAAGCTTTTTGTATTTGATGCACTGAAACAGCAACACAATAAGCTCATACTCCCAAAAAGCTGCATAAATTGTATTAAATGAATCAGATTATAGAGGCCATGATTTGCTATGTGACTGATGTTGTTTTTAGTTTAAAATGAATTATTAGTCTGCAACACTAAAAAAAACACTTTTTGAAGACCCTAAGCGTTTCAAAGATTATTGTTTTTGTTCTTTCTGGCCTACTGATGGGGAGGTTTTCTGCTATTGCATCCATCCTGCAAACATCATCAATCATTTCTGCAAGCAGTGGGGAAAAAAACGTAAAACCCTATATAGATTGATACATAAATTTAGCAAGTGTTTCAAATAAGAAAATTCAAACACTGAGGCTTAATAATGACCTGTTAAGTATATAACACTGATTATCTCTTAACTAAGTTAGGATAAGGTAGGTAGTATTGGTTTGAATATTTCAGGCAGCAAACTATGGGGTAGATTTTGTTCCAATATTGCTGCAGGCAAACAGCACATTTCGTAAATGAAAATTAAAAAGAAAAAAACAAAATAATTATAATCCAGAAATTAAACTTTATTTCCTATTTACTCAGATTAGATTTTTTTCAAATGTAATTTTTACATGCTTTATTGTTTTTCATATATTATTTTTTACATATTTTATTTTTTCACATTTTTTAGATTTTTTTTTATTCCCTTTTTTAGTTTTACGTTAAGACTTGCATTCTTTTCAAATTTGCTTTACAGCTCAAATTCTCTTTGCTTCTGCTCACTGAAGAGTGAAAACACATTTCTTTTGGTCTTCATGGATTTTGTTAACAATATTTTTATTGGTCAATATGAGTGTCAAATGTGTTTGTTTTGGACTTGTAGTAAAGAGAATGTGATCTGTGGAAAGACATTTGAAAAGACTACAATTCATTAAACTCACACTGATAAAACAAAATTTGAACAATTAAAATTTAACAATAGTACATTTGTAAAAATGTTTTTAAAAACTTGACAAAAAAACACCAAGATGCTTTCGATACCTTATATGTGATTCAAGTTTCCTTTCTGGTTTGCATTTTTTTTCTTTTTACACAATGTGTTCTTTGCTTGCAACAATAATGGAACACAATTCACCCCATACTTCAAATTTAACATCAGAAATCATAATTTTAAGAAAAACAATGGTGTAGCTGGGCTGTATTGTGAAGAAAAGGTGGCGGGTTTAGTGCCTCTCCAGAAAACGAATCTTCTAGGTGACCTGCAGTGGTCGGCGTGTACCATTACAGATATGGTTTATGGAAGTAACTGTGGTGAATTGCTGTGGGTCTCGTAAAGCAGGCAAGCCCTTGTAGATCTAATTACCGACAAAGTTAATCCTGTTTCGTAATAAAAACGCGGTATAAAACAGACTGCAATGCAGTTTCTTGCACTCAGAGCTCCAAAGTCTCTCATAAATTAAGGTAGAAATGGTACCCTCCTGTGATGACGCTTTCTCTCTTAAAATAAAACAGTCTAAGAGTGATTAAGAGAGAACTACCAAAAATGTGCTCCTTTTGCCACTAAATCCAGATCTCAATTCATTCGAGCTTCCTTGCGATGTGTTGGACGAACACTTTTGATGCAGTGGCTCTTACAACCTGAGAATTTGAAGAATCTTAATGGAGTCTGTGTCTTTAAAGATAGGAGTTGTTATGACAGCAAAAGTGGAACCAACTCACTGGTAAGGAGGTAGTCATAACAATGTGATTGATTGTCTTATATTAGTTTATTTAATCCATACTTTGCAGTTAAGGTCTTAGCTACAGCCTCCGGACCTCACCAAGAAGGATGTTGGCAAAGCTGACATCCCTTTTAGGTAGTGTTGCACCGATACCGATACCAGTATCGGACGGGGCACCGATACTGCCCTAAAATGGTGGTATCGGTATCGGCGAGTACCAACAAATAGGGCACCAATCCCATTCTCAGAGCCAGAAGTTTATTCAACTATTGTCACCCATTCCTGGTAGGCAATAAAAAGTTCTACTGGATTCACTTTGTATTAGATTTTTTCCTGCTTCACAAAGGTAGGCAGCAGCTTGACAAAGCTACCTTAGCTGCAAAGTATTGATTAAATAAACTAATTTTAGGTGATGTTCCAGTGATAACAATACCAGTATCAGGCGGGACCCTGATCCAGCACTAAAATGGTAGTATCGATATCTGCAAGTACCAACAAATAGGGCACCGATACCATTTAGAGAGCCAGAAGTTTATTCAACTATTGTCACCCATTCCAGGTAGGCAATAAAAAGTTCTACTGGATTCACTTTTTCCTGCTTCACAAAGGTAGGCAGCAGCTTGACAAAGCTACCTTAGCTGCAAAGTATTGATTAAATAAACTAATTTTAGGTGATGTTCCAGTGATAACAATACCAGTATCAGGCGGGACCCTGATCCAGCACTAAAATGGTAGTATCGATATCTGCAAGTACCAACAAATAGGGAAAAGGTACCATTTTGAGAGCCAAAAGTTTATTCAACTATTGTCACCTATTCCAGGTAGGCAATAAAAAGTTCTACTGGATTCACTTTGTATTTGTCTTTTTCCTGCTTCACAAAGGTAGGCAGCAGCTCGACAAAACCATGATGGCAATTATTTTACATCCAAGAAGTATGCAGTTCTTCATATATAGACACACACATCACTTTCAAACAGATGGTATCGGTATTGGCCGATACTGCACAGCCTGGTATCGGGGCCAAAAAATGGCATCGTTGCAACACTACTTTTAGGCAACATCTCACATCTCCTCCCTGATGATGCAGCAGCTTTAAATAGCTCCTTCATTGTATTGCAGTAGGTCCCTTATATCCTTTAACAAATATGTGCAATAAAGTTGATTTAAGTAATATATAATGTTGCTGATCCGCAACTTTATCTATTCCACCTGCAGCAGTTTTAAATGTAGCTTCAATCCTCATATACGGCAAAAGAAGTTAATGTAGAGCAGATGACGGGGGCTGTCGAAGACTCCACTTTACACAAACTGCAAAGACTTTTCATAAAACTTGAATGCACCAATTTAGTGCAGACCTCTTCCCACGTTATATGCTTATTGAGTCTTCACGACTGCAAATTAAACATGTTTTACAGAGTTGTTTCAAAGCTGCAAGTTATGGCTTTGCCGTTCTCCCTGAGGGCTGATATAATGCGCTCTAATCTTGATGTGGGTACCTCAGCTGTTTTTGGATTTCTCTGTATCGATGTCTTTTTTCCTTTCCAGAGCAATCATCAAATCCCATAATCCTTTAGATCCCCAAATCCCAGAAGCCTCACCACATGCAAAGAGGAATTTAGAGCCAAGCGATTCAGCCTGAGGTGAGACGGGGAATCAGAAGAAAATTATTCTCCCTCCGTTTACCGACTGAGGGAACATATGTATATCAAATAATATATGAATACGAAACCTTTAAAACTATTTCTGAACGTATTTATTAGAATAAACTATTTGTTATTTAGAAAAGAATTATTAGCTACAAATAAATCTTTAAAGTAAAAGGATACTTTTTCATTTGCGACATTCCTGCTGAGAAATATGAGGGAGCTTTCTCTCCAATTTGAAAGCATTATCTTGGTTTATTTTTTTATAAAAAAAAAAAACAAGGTCAGTCACTATCTAGCTTCTACTTTAAATCCTGGAAGACATCTCTTAAAATAGTTTAGAGTTGTCGTTTTGAGCAGCTGGTGCTCTTTCTGTCTTGAGTTTTGCCAAAAATCTGCCACAGAGAGGTCTTGTCCAAGAGCGGCGTAGATGTTCAGACTCAGTTGGACAGCTTAAGGATGTGTGCAGTCGGACAGATTGTGTCTTTGGCTTGGAAATATCAAACACATCATGGTTTAGATAATGATAGACTAAAAATGTTTCATAACCATTTTAGGCTAAGCACATTGCATTGCAAGTAGTATAAAAACTTTCAGTGTCATTATTGTACAAATAAGCGGATAACCATTGCACTTTTTCGACATCTGATTTTTAATTTTGTAACAAATGCAAATGCATTTCGCAATGTGCTGCAATAAAAAAAAGTGTTACTAAGTATAAGCAAAGTCTCAAAGTGCTAGACTATATACAAAAACAACTAGAAAATAACAGTAAAAATAATAAAAAAGCAAAGCCTTTTTACATAAATTCGGATGTACTGCCTTTACATTCAAGATATCTCAAACTGTTTTATGACTAGACTTTTTTTTTTATTTTGACTAGTCAAAATACCTATTTGGGATATCTCTAATTACATTCTGACTAGTCGAAATGACGTCAGATTTACCGTTAACTTGTATGGAGACTTCAATGTAAGAGATATAGAATAAATTACTGACTATTTGGAATACACATTTCAGATATCTACGATTAAATTACGACTAGTCATAAAGTGATTTCAAGATATCTCGATTTTAGTTTTGACTAGTCATAGTTCTAATTAATGATATCTCAAATGCCACCATAACTCATGATATCTTAAATGTATTTTAGGATAGGAGATATGCAGTTTTGACAACTGTTTGCAGTTTTTTGAGTAAAAACTCAATTATAGATATCTTAAAAGCAAATAATGACTAGACGAAAAAAATGTAAAGAAATCTTTAATTGTAATTTCGACTACTCGAAATTCCTTTTTAAGATATCTCTAAATGAATTAAAGATATCTTGAATTATTCAGCTTTTCAATTAAAGATCTCTTAAATGGACATTCTGACTAGTCAAAATGTGTAATTATCTTTTTAATGGGCTTCCAGGAGGATCATTCCTAAAAAATTCCTTACTGTCAGTTTAATCCAAAGGAGGAAAAGTTAAATCAGCGTGTGACGCTTTAAATGACAAATCCGGTGTCGTAATTTGAGATATCTTGAAAGGAATTTTGACTAGGCAAAATGTAATTTAAGATGTCTTGAATTATTATTCTTCCTAATCAGAATGTAAATACAGATATCTTAAATTACCATTCCGGATAGTCAAAATGTGGTTTTGTCTAGTCAAAATGTATTTTAAGATATCTGAAACGTAATTATGGCAGGTCAGACGAAGCCAAATTAATGTTAAAAAGGCTTGCCATAAACAGTGTGCAAGCATTGTGCAACATGTGTTGTACTATACAAGACAATAGATTTTCCTAACAATCAACATATACTGAACCGAAAACCATGACCACGAAACCGTGAACCGAACCGAACCGTGGATTTTGTGAATCGTTCCACCCCTAATTTTAAGGCAAAAGGCAGTTTTTGGAAAATAGAAAGAAACAATATTGGTGCTACTCCTGCAAAGTATTCAGAACAAATTTCAAAGGTTGAAAAATCTTAACTTGGGTGTCTTTTAATTGTAGAAATAGAAGATGGAGAAAATGATGTTGACAAAGGATAAAGTAGTGAACGCTCTGAAGAGGTTTTTACAGTAGTTGGCTTTTAAAAAAATACCTTTTAATTTAGGAATTTTCCAAATCCTCCCTTAGTTCACTGGCCAGCCACCACTGTGGCTCCTCCGCTTTCATAAATTAAAAGTTTCGCTTCATAAAATCGAGGGCCGCCACACTGAGGTTCATACGGGAATCAGCAGATTCCTTGGTGAGCGATAGCAATTTGCACAGTCACATCTTAGGTGGGCAAAAGCACATGAAACTGTTAATTTTATTTTCTTATATAATGCAAGTTACCAGATCATATACTCTGGTAAGTTGCAATTTTTAACCACATAAAAAAAAATGTGTATGTTATCTTCCAACCTCCACGAATGGTGAGAAATACCTGATAATTTTTTTTTTATTCCCATTAGATATTTCCAGTAAGCCCTCCCTCGTTGGAATGCAAAGGTCTGCCACCCAGAACAACTGCAAAGTATTTAAAAGCAGGACCATAATCCTGATAAACTGCACGGATGACGTTTTAGGTTATATTTTTCTCATTTAAAAACATCTTTGTACTATATTTCTCCCACTCAACACAGCAAATTAAGCAAAGCATCTCTCTCCATTGAATCTGCTTTTGCACACAAGAGACTGGCAAAGTGCATCAGATGTGTTTGTACACATTTTACTCAATGTGTGTCGAGGGATTAAATAAACGCTCTAAGTGCATGTCTGACTTCAATGTGCTCAAGCATCCAAGATGAGGTGTTGGATGTCTTTTGAGGCCGAAGAAGAGTTTAGATGTGGACACAGCATTACAGCCGTCTTAGTGCCGCCATTCTCATGCTGAATCGTGGCTCGCACAGTTTAATTTTCCTATTTGTTCAACTGGTAAATGTTTTTATCGCTAGAATGTGCTGTAATCCCTCTTTAACCAGAGGTTTGGGTATAAGAGCTGATAAGAGATTGGACCATTGGGTCCAACAAAGACTCCCTGAACCTCTAGTGAAAAATCTCCCATTTAAAAAGATCTAGCTAGCTACCAGCATCCCCCTGCTCGCTCCCAATGCTTCATTATGTTAAATTTAGTTTGCTGTCACTTTCCCTCTTCCTGATCACACTGCCGCCTAACCCGTTCCAATCATCTCTACACTCAAGGCCAAAACACATAGCCTGCATCCGACTTTACAAGATCCCATTCTTTTATTTTTTGGTTATACTTTCTTAGGCCCGCATAAGATCGAAAATATTCTAGATATTTACCACTCAAAATAAATCTGGCAGAAACAAAATTTGTAGATGCTGCTTTAGCAAGCTCAAAGAAGATAAGTGTTTCACCTTATCTATTTTATGAACTCTTAAGCTCTAACCGTACCCGTACTGGTAAAGTACCCAGTTTATTGAAATGTTTCTTGATTGTATATAAGTCTGTCCTACTTGCTATAATTCTGTGCTGTGTCTGGCCAGTTTACCTTGCGATTCAGAGCTATTACTTTATCTACCTGTCAGATTCTTGACAATCCCGTCAAATTGCTGTGTAGATAAACAATTGATCTACCTCTGTTGGTCAACTCTAATTGCTATAACTTCAGTCCTGTCTCAGATCGGGCGCTACATAAAGTTTACTGTGTTTCGGTCCCTCAGCCCTGCCTGTTGGGGCCTCTTGGCACTGGCCCCTTTGGTTGCATTTTACAAAATGTGTTTGGGAGCTTGGTTACTCCTTTACACTAGAATGAATTCAACTTTGAAGTATTTAAAGTCATAGGGAAACGGCTTTTCCAACCGTTACATTTCCGAATTCTCCCGATTGATGCCCGACTTTACATGAGTGAATAAAGTGACTGTGATTGGTCATTTATCAAAAGGGCGGGATTGTTGGGGCGGAAGGTTCGCAACCAAGTTTGATTTTCGCCGGTTTGTCGAAAGCATCTTGCTAACCAGTTAGCATCTTAGTGTTAGTAGGTTCCCAATGGGAAATTACTTTGGAAAAAAGTATCACTAAATTGGTGACTTAGAAACGACGCTGTCAAGGAACGCTATGGATAGCGGAAACA
>NW_015151250.1:87056-92961 GCF_000732505.1 Cyprinodon variegatus | reverse complement strand
AATATGATTTCTCCATGACTTTAACTTCATCAATATTAACATCTTTATTTGGGTAGTAGATTTTTACAGAGTTTGGTAAATAGTAGATACAATATTTTAAATGATGCCCTAAAGGAGAAGGCAGAAGCAACTTCCATCAGTTCAAAAAGTTAGGAAATTAATTACTTTTTAACACATTAGCAGTTGCATGTAAAGGTCATATATAAGGCTGAGGATATTTTGAATATTCTGGGGAAGCTCATCAAGCCAGGGCGAAAGTACAGTATATATTCTACGATTGTACAAATTAAGTGGGGATTTTGCTGATTCCCTTCTCTAAGGTCCCCAAATGAGAACTTGTCACCCTCTCTGACTTTCACACCTCGGGGTTAATTTATTCAGACTTTTTGTGAAATGCAGAGACTTCCTCTGTTTTTTTTTTTTTTGTCTAAATTAACCTATTGCTAATATAGGGAGCTATGAGCTTTGGCTGCAGTGAAATAGATGTTCTCTTTAAAACACTTTTTCTTGGTGTAAAACTTTATGTGGTTAAGAAAAGTTAGGTCATTTACTTTGAAACAACTGTGAATAATCTTCATCTACCTTAACTTGAATTGGTTAGAAAGGCTAAAGATGAACTTGACAAATTGGAGGGAATTTGTTTGCCCCTTCAATCGTAGCACATCTTCCATAGGGAGCACATTCATCTAAACCTGACAGATTTATGAATAATTTTAACCTTATATAGTTAAGGTTAAAATTATTTGTTTATTTTCCTTCACTGAGAATCGGTTGGCGAGGCACGAAATCAGATCATTCCTCTGTTCACAAAAGCTGAGGTGCAGTGAACAGTGCTGGGGATTTAAATTTTGTAAGGATACTTTCCTGAGCAAAATGTGCTGCTTTTTTCCTCTAAAACTCAGCCTAGCAGTCAGAAACAGGTGATTAATAATATTGTCTTATGCTTCATATGTAATGAACCAAGGACAGATGGACCCAGTATTCAAGGATAGACAGTCAGTAGGAAAGTTCAAAAAGTGTATTTAGTGAAAAACAAAGCTAAAAGGGGAGCTGCTAGGATGTGTGGCATGCGGGAACTGCAGGATGGGGAGTGGGGCACCGCCCAATCACAGAACTCTGGTTTAACAGTCCAGTCCTAGAATTTCCACAAGTGCTGCAGTCCCAGAGGACATGCGGGAAGCCGTTCCTGGTCACGGATCCAGAACAGACAGGAACAGACAGAACAGGCAGGATCCAGATCAGGCAGGAACAGAAACAGGTGGCAGGATCCAGACTTCCAGGCATTTATAGGCTCCCAGGAGGGTTCAGAGTCTGACTGGGACCAGAAGCATGACCAGGTTGTCACGCACAGGAGCAGACAGGATCAGGTGCAGATGAGCAGGCTTAGTGCAAGAGGGTAGCCGAGACAGGAACTTGGAACCAGAACTTGATGCAGGACTTTAAACTGGTCTCCTCCCTGGAGCCAGGCTTACTGAGATAAAAGCTGAACCTCCCCACTTATAGAGCCAAAAACCCAGAGGACTCCGCGCGGGAGAAACAGTGGACGATCAGGAGACGAGACAAACACAAAAACCCTCTTTCCACTGGCCGTCAGGATCCAAAACATGAACCAAGGAATCAAGATAACAGATAGGCTAACAGAAAGACAAATAATGATATGACACTGAATGCTCATGCTGAACTGAATATAAACAAGAGGAAACAGGTGAGAGGAATAAATGATAATTGAGGCAGGGAGGGAAAATGACAGGTGAAAGGAATGACTAATTAAGGGAGAGCAAACAGGCCAGATCATGACATCATAAGTACCTAACATCAGTCACTGGTTATGCATAAATGTGTTTCAATGATGTTTTCAAAAATATGCGTGTGAAAGCGTGGAAAGTTCATAAGGATTATATTAGAGTTTATTAACTTGGTATTTCTGCACTGGTTGAAAATAACCATGTGGTGATTTATGCTAATGCTTACACAAAAGTTAAAAGCTCAGGGCCATTAAAAAGGTTATGAAGTTCAGAGTATTTCATCCAGACAGAGCTCTGGTTTGCCATCTTATTTAAAAACATCTAAACTTTCATGTTTTTTGCTTTTAAATTAATCTGAATCAATGGGAACTGAAATCGAAACCGGAATCAAAACCAGAAATTGTAAATATTTTCCAAGCCTAGCTACAATGAACATGCAGCATTCTGCAATAAAATGAACTTCATAAACTTGACAGAAAATTATGCACTTAAATTCCTCAGATTTGGTCTGACCTAAAACTGTCTGTTATACTGTCAAAACAAATACAAACGATGTTACAGCAGCTTAAACAGGAATAAATAGTCTAGATAACTTATTTGTTATTCTTTGTGTAGACAGAATATGTCTCCTTCTCCTGTCCCCACACTCAGAGAACAGACACATCTATTTATTGCCCATTTTATATTGTTTTAATAAGGGATTACTCCTTTTGGGAAATTCTGGTTCCATTAGCTTATATAGAGTACAAAGAGTTAAAGGAAGATGCCATTAAAGATAAAAATCCGACAGACAATATAAAAAGAGCGTATATAGTACAAAAGGGCATAAAAAAAAACAAGTCCTTGTCCATATAAAGCCTCAAAATCAATGCGAATCCAGACATTTTGAATTGAGAAAGCTTCCTGGAGGGGAAGCAAAACGTCTTCAAACCTTGGAAACCAAGTCCAGTGGATTGTTTTTTAAAAATTAAAAAGAAAAAAAGTTGTAATGACTTGTTGAACATGTTTCCCTTAGATTCAGTAGTAGCCATTCAAAATTTCCCCACTATCCTTGATCGGCGCTTTGCTGTTCCCCTACAATTCATTTTTAAAAACATTAATATTTGTACTAAAATATTCTTTCTGTTGTGATTTGTGGACATTAAGATCTAAAGAGAAGGGAGATCTCCTGGTCAGACTCTGTAATTCAGTGAAAGGGTGGAGTCAGAGTAAAAAAATATGCAAGAGTGTGCTGCCATTCGGCTGGCATTTGACTGGGGAGGGACATTTTGAATGTCTGCTACTGTATTAAAAATCTGCATGGGGCAGAGCTAATTGAAGACTACACAGTGGTTGACTTGGGTTATTGCATTTGCACTGCAGAACTGTACTAAGCTTATAAATAAGTAAAGATAATACAGACTACACAGCAGTTGGCATGTGTTATTGCACAGTGAGAGAAAAGAATATTGCACATGACTGACAATAGGTAATGTTTAGCATAAGATTTAGACATAGTGTATACAAAATGAAATTTCGTTTTGCACAACTCTCATGAAATTTTCCATTTCTTAAAATGCAGCAGTGGTAAAAAGTAAAAGTTTGGAGAAAAAAAACATGGTGCTAAAAAAACGCATTGAAATGTCAAAGGAGGGGGGTGCTGACCCCTGTCCCTCTTCCTATCCCCTCCTCCTTCCCCCAAGTGAGGAGTTGTACAGCTTCCACTGTTGCTTCGATTTTAACCCTGTAATGCCAAACGTATCATATTTGATACATACGGCTTCTGAAATGTTTTGCATCTGACACCTTTTGCATAATTTAATGGTAAAAACTTTGCTCAAAATCCCATTGTACACAATCAGATACACCTGATAACAGCCAGTTATAATCTTGACTTATCGCATAGTAATAAATTATTAATATCAAAAATGTATTTCTGTTTTTTCTTCTTACATATTTTCTTAAAAGGCCAAAAAAGGAATTCAAACCAAAAAAAGTAATTTTCTGTTTTGTTTTATTATTGGATCAGGCTTTAAAGGGTTAAAGGCCTTCCTAACAAACCTAAAACCTCAGATCCTTTCCTTACCTTCCTTCCTTGATCTATTTTACAGTTGTGTCATTTTGTTACCTTATTTCTGGTTCAGTCAACACAGTTTCCGTAGCCTACAAAACCGTCTTTGTGTTGCCTCGGGTAAAAAAAAGTAAGAAACAGGAGAGATCTTCTTTTTACAAATAACAGCATTGATGTAAATAGGTTCAACATAGGGATTTCAAACTGCACTGCTAGAAGCCATCATCACAAAACCTCTTCTTATAAATATCAGTTTAGGTTGAATATTAAACATATTTATATGCAAAATAACTATTCTCAATTTCATCCCTTCTGGCATCACTGCCTTACCATATGAAATCTCAAGTTTGCCATTTGGACTTATGAGTGAAATGATGCCAGCACTTACACTCAATAATCCACTAGCAGAGACTCTGAGAGCTGTTATCTCCTCTGCAAGTGTTAAGTTTATCCAAGCAGTCTCTAGCCTCCCCTCACTCTAAACCCCTTAACTGCCTAGAAGCTGTATAATCTATCCAGTAAACCTGAAATATTAAAGTTATTATAGCAGAAAAGATGTATATCTTTAAAAGCGCTCTTCATACTTTTAAAAGTCGCTCGATTGTTGTCTTCCTTGGCCAATCAGAAGCCAGAAGATAACCCCCTGTGAGGACGTGAGAGTCGTGTTCCTCTGTTGGCGCCTGCTCTTATCACACAATTAACCTGCTTGTTGACCGCGAGACCCCATCTGCACACAGCTCGCCTTCACACATGGGGGGTCATTCACACATGCTTCCTTCTCTGCCGTCTCAGACAGGAGACAAGAGGATGTAATTATTTCTAAAAACAGACAGTTTGGGGGCATGAATGGAAAAATACATTTGAAGAACCTCAACAGTGGATTCCTTGGCATGAATCACATCCGTTTTATTATCATTTCATATTATATAGCAGTTGTTAAACTTTATAAAGTGAATCAAATCATTGTACTGCATTTTTATTTTATGCGGTTTCTTATAGGAAATTTTACAAAAAGAAAAGCTGAAAATATCCCAATCAGTGAATTTTAAATGTTCTATTTTTGCAAGGATGGATTTTCTCAAAGAAGTCACATTTCTTTTGTCTTTATTTCATTGTGCGCCTGCTTTCAGATCATGTATTCATTTACTTGCTCAAAACCTTTGGATGTGTGACAAGCATAACAGACAGAAACATTTTTATTTAAACAGAAAAAGCTTCAAGCTACAGCAAGGCTATCTACAGGATAGCAGGAAAAAAGTGATTAAGTCAAATGTTCTTCCTTTCTGAGGTCTCGCCTCTGAGATGGTTAATGGAAAAAGCCATGAATCATATATTAATAAATTTCACACATCCTTATTGAGTAAATGATCTTCTCTAAAAGTAAAATGTCTCACTCCATACTTTTCTAATTTAAGGTTTTATTCTACAAAAAAAATCAATTCAGCAGCAAGGCAAGTTCATTTATATCACACATTTCAGTGGCAAGGCAATTCAATTTCATCCCTTTTTCTTGTGTAATGCTACCGTGGGGAGCTTACTCCACTGTTTCCTTTTCATTCAATAAGACACACAAAGCTGTTTATTATATGAATGAATGAGTGAAAAACTTCATTTCAGACGATCCAGTAGAACTACAAATTTAACACAAGCATATAGATATAATAATATTTATGTAGTTATATATATATATATATATATATATATATATATATATATAATACGACAAGGAGGAAGAGGTGACACAGGACAGGGGGAATAGGGAAGGAGTAGCACTTTAACACTTGTATTTTTAATTTTTTCTGTAAAATGTGAACTTCAAATTTATTTGTATTTTGCTTAATTTTAATTCAATTCAACTTAATACTTTTTTGTTGCTTAATTTTAACTTAATTTAACCTTAATACTTTTTTGCCCTGTAAGCTGCTGGTAACCTTAATTTCCGGAGGGAGTCTTCCCAAGGGACCAATAAAGTTCTGTCTAAGTCTCTGAGTCTATATATATTAGGGGTGGAACGGTTCACAAAATCCACGGTTTTCAGTTCGGTTCGATAAATGTTGATTGTTACACCGAAATCCCATAAAAATTTATGAAATTAATGAAAAAATCCCCC
>NW_015151250.1:80043-86216 GCF_000732505.1 Cyprinodon variegatus | reverse complement strand
CAAGTATCTGTACTTTTACTTAAGTATGGAAAGTGAGTACTTTTACCATCTCTGCTATTAACATATGAGACCTGCTCCAAAAGACATTAAGTAAAAAAATGTGTACGTTTATGTACATTTATAGATTCATAGATGTATACAACCATGTAAGTGTGCTATTGTAATATAACAAACACTAGAAAAATACTGATTCTGACTCAGATTTTTTAAAATCTTGCAAAAGTTATCCTCTTACGGAACAAATGTATTATAAACACAGTAATGCATGTGACCCCATTCATCCGTCCGTCCATTTTCTGTCATGCTTATCCCAGCTGGGGTTGTGAGGGGTGCTGGTGTCTATCTCCAGCTGTATACGGGCGTGAGGCAGGGTCCACCCTGGACAGGTCCCCAGTCCATTGCATGGCAATACAGAGACCAACAGGACAAACAATCATTCACAATCTCAGTTACACCTAAGGAGAATTTAGAGAAGCTAATTAACCTAACAGGTTTGGGATTCTGGGAGGAAGCCGGAGGAGCCACGCATGCACAGGGAGAACATGCACACTCCATGTAGAAAATCCCTGGGCTTCCCGGAACCTTCTTGCAGTGCTATCAACTGCACCACTGAGCAGCCTTGCATGTAAATATATGAATATAATAGATATAGGAGCAACAGTGTCAAATTAGTGATAATAACCGGTTTCAAAGTTTGTATGCTAACTCATAAAGCAGTCATGAAGCCTGGTCGTCCTTTTTGCAGTCTTTTATTTGGTTTGGGCAATTTTCAGAGCCGTAGAATAGTTGACAACACTGCTGTCAATCACGTTATGAGTCCCTGACCTTGAGTTGCCTCATTTTTGCATCTGTTGTCCGTTAGATGTATGCCTCATTCCCCAGTCAGCTGACCTGTGATACATCTGCCTTCTGCCTGATTCATCATTCTCCCAAGCCTCGTCTCAGGGACTTACCCTCTTACAATGTGAGTAATGAATTTTTACTATATGGAGAGATATGATATTCTAGCCTATATGAAGTGTTATAATTTGTTTTATATACGAGATGTAAAAAGAAAAAATAAATGTCATAAAGCAACTCCAGTTAGTGGTTCAGCAATATAAGAACTCCAGAGGCCAGTGAGGCAGGTGGATTGCATGATGCTATCAAATAATAAATGCTTGCAATTTATGACATTACAAGGCTGGAGGACCTTTATCGATTTGGCCTGTGCTTTCTGTATATCGCTGTATGGATCTTTTCATTTGCAGAGGTATAGCAGTAAAAACAACGCGGTGTGATCCACCCCTGTAAAAACAGCTTAGGTTCATTTTTAGTTTCAGTAATTCCCATGGCCAGTGGTTCTCCACGCATGCACAACCTCCATTAGATGCAGAGGTTCCGCCTGGTTTTACTTGAAAAAAAAAGCCTTTTTCTCTACTGACAAAACTCCACGGCTTTGAAATGCTGCATTGTGAACCTGATGAATAAATATGCAGCAAACCAGCAGAAACACTGTCAACACTGGGTGATGTTCTGGCAGCAGGAAGAAGAAATCATTTCCTAATGTGTTGAAAAGATTTGTGACAAAATTGTAATTGAGCTGTTAATGGTTTGCCTGTTAAACAGTTAAATTATTTCCAAGAAGAAATGAAGGCAAAAGACGTTTAACTCTTACTGTTATTTCTTTTTACTTTAAGGGATTCAAATTGAAAAGATCTTTGGAAAATACAGTTAACATAATTTCAAAATACACAAAAATTCACTTTCATACATTTGTAAATAAAAAAACTGCTTTTCTAATCATCAAAAAAAAAATCTGAGGAAACATATCGAAATAATCACTGTACTTTTATTTTGGATGTACCCATTTTCTTTCAAAACTTAATAATGATCTGTTTTGAGTTTTATTCCAGTATGTTTTGTGTAAATTTACTTCTCAAACATGAACGCTCTCTAAAGCTCTGCTTCAGAGAAAACAAAACCCAAACTACATATATACAGTATGTAGTTTCTGATCATGACGCTAATGTCGACACAAAAGGATTCTGCACCAAGAGGAATATTAGGTTTAAGTCATGTAGCTCAGGCTTGCTTTGCCAGATCCTGTTAGATCCGTAGCCTCGTGAGACCATCCTGATCTCGCGAGCTTTCGAGATTTCACTCGCTAATCAGTCTGGAGACTCTCCGTTGAAGAAAATTTGGAGCGGTTCACCAAACGAACATCCAATCAGCGTTGGCTTTGAGGCGGGTTGAGGTGTGACGCAACGAGAAGCTTGACAGTTCAGTCTAAAGAACATGGCGGCTTCAGCCGATGAAACTAGCGTTAGCGTGGCTATCGAGCAAGTTTTATCGGAATAACAGAGTATTTCTTCACTGAAAGAAGAGCAAAACACTGCTCTGGAGGCTTTTCTCACAGGAAAAGATGTTTTTGCTCTTCTCCCGACTGGTTTTGGCAAGAGTAGCCTGGCTGTTAGTACGTCATATGCTTCGTTGATCTGATTGGTTTATTTGGCCCGTCTATCACCAACATAGGCCAATCAGCTAACCAGTATTTTCACCCCTTCCCAAAATTACTTCAACTGAAGGTTTCCAGATGAATATGTGGAGCAAATCCATCTGGTGGAGTCAGGTTATTAGATCGGTGTCAACTCTAAAAAAGTGTCATCTTCAAAAAGAACACAAAACGAGGGTTAGCATCAATCAAGCTTGTGGTTGGTGCAGACATAAGGAAACAAATCGGCTCCCCCCCAATCAAACTGAGCTGGGGTTCCAAACTGGAGGTTTGGATCTACTTTTCCCCAAAGGATTGTTTGAGCTTCACACTGAGCAGGGGATTCATCTCCACAAGAAACCGTTCAAGTACCATAGGAAATCTAAGTGGCAGTCAGCTCTTCCGTTCCTCAAGGAAACACCTCAACCTGGGTAAACCCTGTCCGCCCTCCAACGAGCAAGTCAATTACTGGAACAACCCACACCTACTGGATTCAGAGAAAGTCCTGTTGCCTTTATTCCCTTTTGCAAAATGAAGCTCAAATTTCCCACTAAGCCTGAACTAACCACAGGAACTTGCCCTTCACTTTTCAGTCCCAGTTTGCCAGTGTTCAGAGCAGCACTGGACCCATCTCTACCAGTTCTCAATCAACCTGTTAAACCATCCCCTGGTCTCTCTGTTTGGTTTTCTGCATGTGGGTCAGATCTTTGAATAAAATCATGACAATAAGCCTGTAGCCTATTTTCCTGAATTTATTTCAGGTTAGAATTTTCCGCTCTGCTCTACAGATGTTACATCAAGCATGTTAAATGTAAAATCGGTCCAATCAATTAAGGCGTTATATATAAGATGGATTTTGTGGATACACAAAAGTGACCGGCATCCATTTAAACTCAAACAACAATGACAGCATGACGTGAGGTGAATAAACAAATAAACCTTCCAACTACAAGTTGTGCTAGGAAAATGAGCGGAAGATTGCAACAGTTCTGCGTTTGGCCACAGGTGGCAGTACATTAAAAAACTCTGAAATACCCCTTTAACTCATTTTTTTTAATGATTTACATTCAAAGCAGCAAGAATTTTTGTTGGCGTTGCTCTACATCGTAGCCACAGTTGCCTTGGTGAACACTGACAGAAGCAAGGCTGCCATGCAAACTTCCACCGGGCCTCTAATCACCAACAACAGAAAGATGGGGAAAGTTTCGTGATCAAAGTCACAAACGGTCTCAAAACAAGTTACAAATGAACTTCTACATCCTGAGCCACTGTCGCCACTTTAAGAAATTAATCATTCATTTTAATAATCTATTCCTCCTAATAACACACGATTGCAAACAGTGTTTATCTTGAATGTTGTTAATTTCATCACATAATTGTGAAAGATGTTTCTGCAAAAAATACTTTGATCTTTGAAGTCGATATGGATTTGGTTAAATTAAGTGAGAAAGTTTTTCCTATATATATTTCTAGTCACCTTTTAGAGTTTCTCAGTATTATCAATCAGGCAAGGAAACATGATTAACAATAATTAATCATCAATTCATGTTGATAATTATTTATGGGAAGATGAACAAGACCAGATCTGCTTTGTTCTCTCAACACTAAAATCCATCATTTTATTATCAGCAAAGGGTAATCACTTGAAACATATTAGTTGGAAAAAGACATACGACTGCAGCTTTATAAGACAAACGATTCAACTCAACAATGCAATCTATCTGCTGAGGTGTAATTAATAAAGGGGGGTTTTAGCATTTTTAATATGTTTCTCAAATAGATATTCACATAAAAAAACAACAGATTTTTATACTTATTGTAAAAAAGACATAAAGTGAATAGTAGACTTTTAAATGGGCTTTTAAGGTTCTTATTTTGTTTGATCTTAAGGAATTTAAATTTCAACTGATGCCCTGAATCAGGGCTTGCCAAAACCTTTGCTCTTGTGACCCCAAAGATACCAATCCAATCGACTAGTTACTATAAATTTAATTGATTCTATTCATTTTTAGATTAATTTATTTTTTTAGGGACATTTAGACATTTAGCCAACCACCTGTAACAGCTGTCGTTGTGTACTGTCCCTTTAAGATAGTGTGGTATTGCTACGCGCCACTGCTTCTCTGTAGAGAGCGGGAGAGCTAATGCAGAGAGATACACGTAATCAGACGGACATATTATTTTCATCTTATTTTTCTTTGTAATGTTAGGGGTTGCTTGGACTCTGCTCATTTGTCATGTTTGATAATATAGCAGCCGTTCAACCGGGCCTTGAATGGTTGGTGAAGAGCGTGTTTCATTAAAGTACGACACTGTACCAGTACCAATGTGGCGGTGAGTTTTGGACCGCCCTCTCCTTCCTTAAACGCAACCCTAAGCGTTACACACTCGCTGCACAGTCTTCACCACTCAGAGGAGCCTCATCAGTGAGAGATTGCTCCTCCCCTAATGCAGGACCAACAGACTGCTGAACTTCTTTGTTCCCAAAGCCATCAAGCTGCTGGTGAAGATTCGTAGTCATCCAGATCATAGTAATAAAAAAAAAAAAAGTAAAAAAAACAATCCAATGGACTTTGTTTACAAGTGTGAAGACATTTGCTTCCCATCCAGGAAGCTTTTTCAATTAAAAATGTCAGAAATAGTGTTGAGTCTGAGCCTGGTTCTGCTGGAGGTTTCTTCCTGTTAAACAGAAGTTTTTCCTCTCCACTGTCGCTACAAGCATGCTTGGTGTGAGGGATTGCCTTTGAGCCAGTGAGGTGATGTAATCAATTGGTTTTCCTTAGATAGAAAACTTTGAATCAGTTTGACTGGATGATCTGCGGAACTGTAAAGTGCCTTAAGATGACGTGTTGAGAATTGGTGCTATTTATAAATAAATGAAATTGAATTGACAGTTTATACACTAGTCCAAAAAGCCTTATTTCCGTTTCGAAAACATGCAAGTTGAAACAGGTGAACGGGTCCACCCCTTTGGAATGAGGGGCGTTGGGCTTCATTGTTAGCCTGCAATGCTTCATACCTGTCTATATACTGTAGGCAGGTATTGGGAAGCAAACGTCTTCAAACTTGGAGACAAAGTCCAGCTGAATGTTTTTTTTTTTTTTGGAAAGCCATCAAGCTGTACAACAACTCCTCATTTGGGGGAAGGAGGAGGTGATAGGAAGAAGGACAAGGGTCAGCACCCCCCACCTTGGACATCTTATGCAAAACCTTACCTATTGTCACTCATGTGCAATATTCTTCTCTCTCACTGTGCAATATCAACTACTGCGTAGCCTGTGTAAATTTGTTACTTATTTATAAGGTCAGTACATTTCTGCAGTGCAAGTACAATAACCCAAGTCAACTTCTTTGTAGTCTTCCCTTAGCTCTCTACCGTGCAGATATTTTTATATATAAAGGAGACATATTCAAGGACATTACCACTTTTTTCTTTATGTTTTTTGGGGCTATATACACTCTTTGTCATATTTTGTATCTTTAATGGCATCTTTATTTAACTCTTCGTACTTTATATAAGCTACTGGAACCAGAATTCCCCTGATGGAGTAATCCCAAGGGATAAATAAAGATGAGTCTAAGTTTAATATTTGAAATAATCAATTTAACAGGACATTTAATTATTTAACACTTTAAAGCCCGATCCAAGAATAAAACAAAACAGAAAATAACTTTTTTTTGGTGTGAAGTCCTTATTTAC
>NW_015151250.1:78009-79065 GCF_000732505.1 Cyprinodon variegatus | reverse complement strand
CATTAAATTATGCAAAAGGTGTCGGATGTAAAACATTTCAGAAACCGTATGTATCAAATATGATACATTTGGCATTACAGGGTTAATGGTTCATTTTACAATTCAATGGGATAATTGATATTTAAATAATGCATAAGATAATTAAATAAAAGAATAAGTAAATAAATATTACATATACTTATTTAATGGTAGATTTGTTCATTTCATGGGAAATTCAATTTTTTTTGTATCTGATGATTTTAGCCCTTCATATACTTCAGTGATCACATCACAATGATTGTGAAAAACCTTCTTGTGACCCCATACTGTGTATCTCACGATCCCTAGAGGGTCCTGACCTGCACTTTATGAGCTCTTGCTCTAAATCAAGATAGTATATTTAAATCTCCACTAAATTAGGAGTTGTAGTTAAATACAGAAAAAATGTATTTCTCATAATACATGTTTATTTTATCATCCGTAATCTTGTTAAAGTCTATTTCCGGGACATTTAAACAATGCTTTAATTAACTAAAAACTGCCTCCACATCCGAGTCCTTGATGGGGCAGGACATAACGTTTGACGTGACCTTCGGCCTTGGGGCCCTGAATGATTGCGGAAACATCTACTCAGCACAAGGACATGATGCATCAATCTTTCCAGAGCTGCTAAATCAACTGTAGGCTGACATTTGGGGCTCTGTGTGCTCAGAGGCAAGTAGCCTCATGATGCATGATAGTTCAGCTGATAACAAGAAAAATGGCAAAGAGTGAGGGGGTTTTATCATGGTGGGAGTGTTATCGGACTAAGATGAGCTCCAGCACGGCTCAGAGATGCAGCTAAATTCACCCATTTATCTCCTCCATGTGGTGGTGATTAATGAGCTCTTCTGTCTCTGGTTCTAACCCCCATCCCACCAGTATTTACTGGTAAATCCTTCTGTAGCGCTTATCTTCCCTCTCTGCTTGCCACCCTTCTTGTTTCCACAGTCGCTCTGTTGGAGTTTTTTTTCCCAATAAAAGAAGCTTTGTCCTTTCTGTAACCGTCATAATGTTTGTTAAGAAGCAATAGCTCTA
>NW_015151250.1:75182-76411 GCF_000732505.1 Cyprinodon variegatus | reverse complement strand
CCAGAGTGGCGGAACAAAGGTAGCCCATTTTCCCTCAGTTTTAGGTAAAAAATGTTTCCTTTAAAAAAATCGATACTAGGAACTAAAAGATCGATATCATATCAGGCAGCCAAAAATCGCGATATATTGCCAAAATGATTTTTTTCCACACCCCTATGCAAAAGTAGGCATTGGTAATGGTAATACTTTACAGATCTGTGTGCATTTACAGGAAGTACACTATGGAGGACCTGTAAAAGATGTTTCTATAGCCTCCTAACTCCAAGATACTTCCTACAATCTCTTTTACACCACTGAATAGATTTAAATTTTTATATTTTGATAAAAAAAACTGTTTAGAATTTGATTATGATGACTCTTAAGGCTGACCATAAAGAAACCTATACTCAAATCATTATAGACAAATACTCAAATTTTATATTTTACTCTTACTGGAAAGAAAGAAAACATGGCAAACTATGCTTTCAGAGTGTTTCATTGTTATATTCATGTTAGGGAAAGGGATTAGCATTGAACAATAACAATGTGTTGTTATGAAAGCTCTCATGTGTTGCTGCAACCCTGAGTTCCAGTAAATAGCAGCGGCTGGGTGGTAATAAAATAACAGCTTTTAAGCGAACTGCCACTCACGGCTGTTGAGATTTTCCGGAAATTTCCCCGATCGTGTTTATACACTCACTTTATTACTTAGACCTTGATGGTACCTGGTGGGACCTCCCTTATTCTCTCAGAAGAAGAGCTCAAAGGTTTCGGTCCATAATTGAGGCTGTGTTGTTGCAGACATTTTTATGGAATTCATTTTGGTTCCATTATTGTTACCAGCAAGGAGCATGTTTTGTGAAATGAAAGAGGAAAAAGAAAAGTTTTGTAGATTAAAATGTGGCAAAATGCACTAAGAAGTAGTTACTTTGTAAAAACCTATTAATAAAAAAGAGGCTCAAAGAGAAACTTTGCTTTTTTTTTTAAAGATTTTATCCATCCATCAGTTTTCTGTCACGCTTCATTCTGCTGGGGTCGCGATGGTTGCTGCTGCCTATCTCCAGCTGTCTCTGGGCGAGAGGCGGGATTTTAGAGTTTATCATTTAAAGTTATTTAATTTTTTCCATATTCCTTTTTTAATTTTTTTCCCCCCAATTCTTGTTTTTTCAAATCTTTAGTTTCAAACTGAGTTGTATAAATTATGTTCTTTATACCTTTTAAAAAAAATTAATTACATTCTCTTTTACCCT